>NW_025920146.1:928553-1219527 GCF_902686445.1 Sciurus carolinensis
CAATTAGCTCTTAATTTTTACCAATGAGCACTCACCTTATGCACCTCATTCAACAGTCCTCCCTACAAATCTCAGAGAGGCTCCTATACAGAACGCCCTTTCAACAAACCTTTACAAGCCATACCTACACATCTCTTGTAGCCTTCAAAACTAACCAAAGAGCCCTCCATATTTACCTCCAAGAGTCAAAACTACAAACCTTAAAGAACCCCCATGATACTCTTTTGAGTGTCCTACCGAAAACACCTCAGTTTCTCTCTTCTATGCTCAAATATTTCTCTCACCACACCTGAGTTTATTCTTGTTGCTCATATCAGAGATCTAACTATTCACTGTAGAAGTCCCTTCCTACATAACTGAGACAGTATTTCTACTATGTCAAACAGGCCTCCTATACTCCTGATAGATCCATCTGCGCACCCAATATAGATATCCCTACACAACCCTGAGATCCCTTGAAACACACATCAGTATTCTATACCTCTGAATTTCAATTATTCTTCAGTACATTAGTTGGCTATCCTACATGGCAAATCTCAGAGTCCAGCCTACTCATGTCCATGATTTCTAAATTCAGACCATATAGATCTCCCTTCCACACTTCATGGGACGGACCCTCCTTTCTACATCAACTTGTCCTCCTTACTCATCTAACAGATATCACACTACTCATATCAAAAAACACATACAAACACAACAAAATGAACCATTTCTACTCATCTCAGTGCACCCTATCTATACACCTGAGTGAGCCCTCCCAACTCAACTGAAAGGATCCTCACACACATTCCTTGTAGCTCTCTAACACACATCATAGAACCATCCTGCACAACTCATAAAGTCCACAAAACACAGCTCAGAGACCTCATGGTATGAACTTCAGGGAGACTTCTCTACAAACCTCAGTTAAACCTTCATACACAACAAAGTGTACCCTCCATACTCAAATCTAGAGCATTTTCTACACACATCAGAGAACTCCCTACATAACTCAGTGAGTAAAACCACACTACTTTGCAAGAATAAACATTGTTTCTTTACAAGTCCTCTATAAATACCTCAAAGAGCCTATATACTCACCTCAAGAGGCCTCAATATACACACCACAAAGAACAATTTTGACTCACTACTATGGCGTTCCCTGTACACCATAAATACTCTTACACTGAACCTAACCCTAACCCTAAGCATAAACCTAAGTACTCCCTGCTTGCCACAGAGTGCTCCCTGACCCTGAAACTGACCATGATTTGACCCTGACCATAAACCCTAACCCTAGGCCTAACCTACCCTAACCTCATTGTGCTCTCCCTTCTACACAAGTTTTCCTCCCTACTCATCTCACCAAACTGTTACTACTCACCTCAAATGACTCTCAAAACACAGCTCACTGAGTTCTTTCTACAAATTCCAGTGCAATCACCATGTGCAACTTTGTGAGCCATCCCAACTCACTTCAGGCAGCCCTCTCAGACATAAAATGTCCTAGAACAAGCATCATATAGCACTCTTACACAATTCACACACACCTCCTTACACAGCTCAGAAGCTGCACATTACCAATCTTAGAGATGCCTCTCTACACAAATTATAGTATGCTCCAAAATCATCAGTAGAAACCATCCTTATATCAAGATTAGTACCTACTTATGTATACAACCACAAGAAGACATCCACATATACCTTACTGAGTACAAATGATATTCCTATACAAGACATTTGTATTAACTATACTTCTTTTTTTTATTGTAAACAAATGGGATACATGTTGTTTCTCTGTACATGGAGTCAAGTCATATCATTTGTGAAATCATAAACTTGCATAGGGTAATGTTGTTTGATTCATTCTGTTATTTTCCGCTCAACCCTCCCACCCCTCTTTTCCCTCTATAAAGTCCTTCCTTCCTCCACTCTTGCCAACTTTCTTAATCCTAACCCTAAACTTAACCCTAACCCTAATGCTAACCCCTCCCACCACGCATTATTTGTCATCATCTCCTTATCAGCAAGATCATTTGTGCTTCGGTTTTTAGAGATTGGCTTATCTCACTTAGCATGATATTCTCCAATTTCATCCATTTGCCTGCAAATGCCATAATTTTATCATTCTTCATAGTGGACTAATATTCCAATGTATATATATATGCCAGAGTTTCTTTATCCATTCATCAATTGAAGGACATCGAGGTTGGTTCCACAATCTGGCTATGGTGAATTGAGCAACAATGAACACTGATGTGGCTGTATCTCTGTAGTAGGCTGATTTTAAGTCCTTTGGGTATAGGCCAAGGAGTGGGATAGCTGGGGCAAATGATGGGTCCATTCCAAGCTTTCTGAGGAATCTCCATACTGCTTTCCAGAGTGCCTGCACTAAATTTCAACCCCACCAGCAATGTATGAGTGTACCTTTTTCCCCACATCCTTGCCAAAACTTATTGTTGCTTGTGTTCTTGATAATCACCATTCTAATTGGGGTGAGATGAAATCTTAGTGTAGTTTTGATTTGCATTTCTCTTATTTCTAGAGATGTTGAACATTTTTTTCATATATCTATTGATTGCTTTTAGATCTTCTTCTGTGAAGTGTCTGTTCATTTTCTTAGCCCATTTGTAGATTGGATTACTTGTATTCTTGGTGTAGAGTTTTTTTGTGTTCTTCTATATTCAGGAAATTAGTGCTGTATATGAAGTATGAGTGGCAAAGATATTCTCCCACTCTGTAGGCTCTCTCTTCACATTACTGATAGTTTCCTTTGCTGAGAGAAAGATTCTGAGTTTGAATCTATCCCAGGTGTTAACTCTTGCTTTTATTTCTTGTGCTATGGGAATCCTGTTAAGGAAGTCTGATTCTAAGTCAACAAATTAAAGATTTGGACCTACTTTTTCTTCTATAAGATGCAGGGTCTCTGGTCTGATTCCAAGGTTCTTGATCCATTTTGAGTTGAGTTTTGTGCAGGGTGAGAGATAGGGGTTTAATTTCATTCTGTTGCATATGGTTTTCCAGTTTTTCCAGCACCATTTGTTGAAGAGCCTATCTTTTCTCCATCGCATATTTTTGGCCCCTTTGTGTACTATGAGAAAATTGTATTTATTTGGGTTTGTGTCCATGTCCTCTATGCTGTACCATTGATCTACCTGTCTATATTGGTACCAATACCATGCCATTTTTGTTACTATTGCTTTGTAGTAGAGTTAAAGATCTGTTATTGTGATACCCCCTGTATTGCTCTTTCTGCTGAGGATTGCTTTAGCTCTTCTGACTTTCTTATTCTTCCAGATAAATTTCATATTTGCTTGCTCTATTTCTGTAAGGTACATTGTTGGGATTTTAATTGGAATTGCATTGAATCTGTATTGCACTTTTGGTAGTATGGCCATTTTGACAATATAAATTCTGCCTATCCAAGAACATAGATCTTTCCATCTTCTAAGGTTTTGTTAATTTCTTTCTTAAGTATTCTGTAGTTCTCATTGTAGAGGTGTTTCACCTCTTTTGTGAGATTGATTCCTAGGTATTTTATTTTTTTCGATGCTATTGTGAATGGGGTAGTTTTCCTAACTTCTCTTTCTGAAGATTCATCACTTATGTATTAAAATGCATTGAATTTGGGAGCATTGATCTTGAAACCTGCTACTTTACTGAATTCACTTTTGAGTTCTAAAAGTTTTCTGGTGGAATTTCCAGGTTCCTCTAAATATATAATCATGTCATCAGCAAACACGGATAATTTGAGTTCTTCTTTTCCTATTCATAACCATTTAATTTCTTTGGTTTGTCTAATTGCTCTGGCTAAAGATTCAAGGACGATGTTGAATAGAATTGGTTAAAGAGGGCATCCCTGTCTTGTTCCAGTTTTTAGGGGGAATGCTTTCAGTTTTTCACCATTTAGAATGATATTGGCCATGGGCTTAGTGTAGACGGCCTTTACATTGTTAAGAAATGTTCACACTATCCCAATTTTTTCTAGTGTTTTGAGCATGAAGGATGCTGCATTTTATTGAATGCTTTTTATGCATTTATTGAAATAATCATGTGATTCTTAACTTTAAGTCTATTGATATGGTGAATGACATTTATTAATTTCTGGATGTTGAACGAACCTTGGATCCCTGGGATAAAACCCACTTGATTGTGGTGCACTAACTTTTTAATAAATTTTTATGCGATATGCTAAAATTTTGTTGAGAATTTTTGCATTGATGTTCATTAAGGATATTGGTCTGAAATTTTCTTTCCTCAATGCGTCTCTGTCTGGTTTAGGTATCAGGGTGATACTAGCTTCATAAAATGAGTTTGGAAGGGTTCCCTCCTCCTCTATTTCATGGAATACTTTGAGGAGTATTGGATTGAATTCTTCTTTAAAGGTTTTGTAGAACTCGACTGAGAACCCATCTGGTCCCAGACTTTTCTTTGATGGTAGGCTTTTGATGACCTCTTCTATTTCATTGCTTGAAATTGATTTATTTAAGTTGTGTATGCCTTCCTCATTCAGTTTAGGTAATTCCTATGTCTCTAGAAGCTTGTTGATGTCTTTGAGGTTTTATGTTTTATTGGAATATAGATTTTCAAAATAGCTTCTAATTATGTTTTTTATTTCACTTGTGTCTGTTGTGATATTTCCTTATTCATTCTGAATTTAATTAATTTGTGTTTTCTCCCTCTTTCTCTTTGTTAGTATGGCTAAGGGTTTATCAATTTTGTTTATTTTTTTCAAAGAACCAACTGTTTATTTTGTTAATTATTCCAATTGTTTCTTTTGTTTCAATTTCGTTGATTTCGGCTCTGATTTTAACTATTTCCTGTCTTCTACTCCTTTTGGTGTTGGTCTGTTCTTTTTTTTCTAGGGCTTTGAGCTGTAGTGTTAAGTTGTTTATTTGTTGATTTTTACTTCTTTTCTTGAATGCACCCCATGAAATAAATCTTTCTCTAAGTACTGCTTTCATAGTGTCCCAGAGTTTGTGATATGATGTGTATTTGTTCTCGTTTACTTCTAAGAATTTTTTATTTTCCTCCTTATATCTTCTGCTATATGTTCAACATATAATAGCATATTATTTAATCTCCAGGTATTGGAGAAGTTTCTATTTTTTCTTCTGTCATTTATTTCAAATTTCAATTCATTATTATCAGATAGAATAGAAGGTAGTATTTCTATTTTCTTATATTTGCTGACAGTAGCTTTGTGGCATAAAATATGGTCAATTTTTGAGAAGAATCCATGTGCTGCTGAGAAAAATGTGTATTCTTCTTTGTTGGATGTTATATTATATATATGTCCCTTAAGTCTAAATTGTTTATTGTGTTTTTGAGATCTATGGTTTCTTTATTCAATTTTTGTTTGGAAGATCTATCCAGTGGTGAGAGAGGTGTGCTAAAATCGCCTAGTATTATTGTGTTGTGCTCTATTTGATTTCTGGAATTAAGAAGGATTTGTTTAACGTACATGGATGAGCCAGTGTTTGGTGCATAGATATTTATGATTGTTATTTCTTGCTTATTTATGCTTCCCTTAAGCAGTATGCAATGTCCTTCTTTATCCCTTCTGACTAGTTTTGGCTTGAAGTCCACATTATCTGAAATGAGGGTGGATACTCCAGCATTTTTACCGTGTCCATGTGCATGGTATGTTTTTTCCCATCCTTTCACCTTTAGTCTATGGGTATCTCTTTCTGTAAGATGAGTCTCTGGCAGGCAGCACATTGCTGGAATTTTATTTTTAATCCAATCTGCCAGTCTATGTCTTTTGATTGAAGAGTTCAGGTCATTAACATTTAGGGTTATTATTGTGATATGGTTTGTAGTCCCAGTCATTTGACTCATTTTTGTTTTCTGACATGAATTGGTTTCTCCTTTATTTGGCTATTCCTTTAGGCTTTTTCCTCCTGTTGCTGATTTGCATCATTGTTTTTTATCTCTTTCTCATGGAATATTTTGCTGAGAATGTTCTGTAATGCTGGCCTTCTTTTTGTAAATTCCTTTATCTTTTGTTTATCATGGAAGGATCTTATTTTGTTATCAAATCTGAAAGTAAGTTTTGCTGGGTATAAGATTGTTGGTTGGCATCCGTTTTCTTTCAGGGCTTGGTAAATGTTTTTCCAGGCCCTTCTAGCTTTTAGGGTCTGGATTGAAAAATCTGCTGACATTCTTATTGGTTTCCCCCTGAATGTAATTTGATTTTTTTCTCTCATGGCCTTTAAAATTCTGTCTTTATTTTGTATGTTAGGTATTTTCATACTAATGTGTCTTGGTGTGTATTTGTTGTAATTTTGTATATTTGGAGTCCTATAAGCCTCTTGTGCTTGGTTTTACATTTCATTCTTCAGATTGGGAAATTTTCTGATATTATTTTATTGAATAGATTGTTCATTTCTTTGGTTTGTTACTCTAAGCCTTCCTCCATCCCAATAATTCTTAAGTTTGGCCTTTCCATGATATCCCATAATTCTTGTAGATTCTGTCCATGATTTCTTACCATATTCTCTGTTTGGTCAACTTTGTTTTCAAGATTAAATATTTTTTCTTCAATGTCTGAGGTTCTGTGTTCCAGGTGTTCTATCCTATTGGTTATGCTTTTTATGGATTTTTTAACTTGGTTTATTGTTTCCTTCATATAAAGGGTTTCTGTTTGTTTTTTTCTTCAGTATTTCTAACTCTTTATTGAAATGATCTCTTGCTTCTCCTATTTGCTCTTTTAACTATTGATTGGTGGGATCATTTGATGCCTGCATTTGCTCTTTCCTCTCCTCCTTCAATGGCTGCATTTGCTCTTTCATCTCCTCGATTGCTTCCCTGATTGTTTTAATTATGTACATTCTGAACTCCCTTTCTGACATTTCTGCTGTATTGTCATTGGATATTATTGATATAGTATCTTGTCGTTGACCGCAGCAACTATCCCACAGATATTTGTTACCACATGCAGCAACAATCTTGCGGGTAATTATCGGAGGTGTACTGGAAATAAACTACTTTTATTCCTGAGCTCTTCCTTGCTTGCTTGCTTATTCTATATCTTATAGAGGAAGACAGACTTGCTTGATTTTAGAGGAAGAGGGGCTTTGCGAGGGAGAAAGACTTTGCTTAGAGGAAAAGAGACTTGCTATGCTTTCAGAAATCTATTTCTTCTTAGAGATCTGCTGCTTCTTCCTAAAGGTGTGTCCTGCATCCTGCAAACTAAAGGTGCATGCTAGAGGTGCATGTAAATGTGCTGTCAGTGGTGCTCCTTAGTGGTGCGTCCCACATACTGCGATTTATGATCTGCAACCTAGAGGTGTGTTCTTTGTCCTCTGCTCTGCAATCTGCCATCTGCCTTTTGCTTTCTGCTTACTGCTGCTGCTGCTTTCTTTCCACCTTCTGCCTATTGCCCACTTATATTCCCTCCAAGAGGCAGAAGGTAGGGTCATGCCAGGTAAGCAAAGATCAGGTGCGGGACCAGCTCCTCAATCATGGCAAAGGTCAAAATGAGCAGGCATGAGCAGGATCACTTGGGAACATATGTGCACACATTGCATACATGGACTCACTTGAATACAGCCAATGATGAAGCACCTTCGTGTGTTTATGTTTACCAACTTCCTCACTGCTGATGGGATCAAAACAACTTCTGGCTGGCTGCCAGGTGCCATCTTGGCGTAGTCTGCATGGCATAGCCCTCAACAGCATCTAGGTTTGTTTGGGACATTTTCTTCCCTTGTTTTCTCATATTGGTCAGATATCAGTGGGACTCTGATATATTGCAGATTTCCTCTATTGGCTTATAGTGTCCCTGTAGATTTCCAGTATATCACCTCCCAGCCTTCAGTAGCTTGAAGTCTTGGAGGAACTTGATAATGCAGTGCTTCCAATGAATGCTGCCCCTAGCTCGCTACTGGTTCTAGGACTTGGAGCTGGCTCTGTGTGAATGGCTCTCACAGGGTGACCTGCACCAAAAAGCTGGCTGTGGAAGGAGCCTGCTGCTGAAGGGAGCAGGGCTGCTTGGAGAAGTCTCTGGCTGCCCTGCCCTGGTCTCAGAAGCTGTCTGTGGGCCAGGTCTCACCACTGGGTCTGGAACTTTGAGCTGACTCTGTGCAGAAAGGCTCTCACTGGGCAGCCTGCTCTGAGAAGCTGGCTGTGGAAGGAGCCTGCCACTGGAGGGAGCAGGGCTGCTTGGGGAAGTCCCTGGCTGCCCTGCCCTGGTCCCTGAAGTCACCTGTGGGCCTGGGCCCACCACCGGGTCTGGGACTTGGAGCTGGCTCTGTGTAGAAAAGCTCTCATTGGGCGGCCTTCTCCATGAAGCTGACTGTGGAAGGAGCCCACCACCAGAGGGAGCAGGGCTGCCTGGGGAAGACTCTAGCTACCCTGCCCTGCTCTGAGAAGTTGTCCCTGTCTGGGCCTGCTGCCCAGGCCGAGCTTCACCCTGTGGGGTAGACTCAACCCATGGCTCTATGTTAGTCTGAGTCTCTCATTGCTGGCCTGCTCCACAAAGCTGACTGTGGAAGGAGTCCACTGCCAGAGGGAGTAGGGCTGCCTGGGGAAGACTCTAGCTGCCCTTCCCTGCTCTGAGAAGCTGTCCCTGTCTGGGCTTGCTGCCCAGGCCAAGCTTCTTCTGGTGGGGTAGACTCAGCCCATGGCTCTATGTTAGTCTGAGTCTCTCAATGCCTCCCCTTCTTGAATTCTGGGTTCTGGAGTGACAGGAGATGCAGTCACCCTCTAATCCACCATCTTGGATCCCATCTGTACTAACTATACTTCTATGTGATGCTCTTTAAACACCTCAGAAAGAATTTCTATTTACCTCAGAAATCCCTCACTACACATCTCAGAGAACTCTTTCTACTCACCTCAGAGGTCTTTCCTATACATTGCAAAACCCCTACTTATTCAGTTTTGTGAGCCCTCCCTCTCACAGAAAGAAGTCCACTGATAAACATTATAAATCCCCCCTACACATTTCAGAAGGCCCTCCCTACATATATCAGAGAGATGTCCCTACACAAAGAGAACCTGTTTTAACACTGCAGAGAATATTTCCTACACACCACAGACTTATTCCTCTACACATCTAAGTAATCCCACCATATTCATATCAAGATCCCTTCCTAAACACTTCAAAGTTCCATCCATACACAGCTTAGGGATGCTTCCTCCACACTTTATTGAGCAACACCCAAACAACTCAGAAAGTCCTCCATATACATCCCAGCAAACACTCCATATAAACACCAGAGAGATGTTAATTCAAACATCAGAATATCCATGCTACACATCTCAATCACTGCTACAAACAAAACAGAGATAGGTCTCACTCCTATCCAAAACTCTCTGTACTCATTTGTGGGTGCTGCATATACACACCTAAGAGAGCTCCCATCATTGTCCACTGAAAGTCATCACAAACACTTCAGAGATTTATTATACTATCCTCAAAGAACCGTCCCATCACACACAGTGTGTTCTCCCTAAACATATCAGAGAGATCTCACTATGCACTTCAGGGTGTCCTCCCTCCACAACTGTGTTAACATCTTTACTCAGTTATAATTCCCATTTACACCCCCATAGATCCCTTGGCATATCTAATAGAAAACTCCCTAAACACCTGTGAGAGCCCTCATACACACATAAGAATGCCACTCTTATGCATTTAAATGAGCCCTCACTATACACCTCAGAGAACCTACACTACAAACCTCAGAGCGTCTTCCCTACACAACTCAGTAAATCTGACCTACATGTGACATAGGCCACATTTCACACTTTTAAAGGTCCTCCCTTCTACATCAATTTGTTCTCCCTACTTCTCTTACAGAGCTCTCACTACTTAGCTAAATGGCCCTCCAGAAATAACTCACTGAGTCCTCTCTATTCAACTCAGTACACATTCTTTATACAGCTGAGTGACCGCTCACAACCCATCTCAGAAGGACGACCCACAAACATGGTAGAAACCTCTGACACATATCAAACATCTCTTCTATGGACCTTATAGAAGTTCCTCTAAACAGATCAGAGACTACAAGCTACCAATCTGAGAGCTCTCTCTACACACCTCAAAGTAACCTTCATTCACATCAAAGAAAGCCCTTCCTACTTACCTCAACAGCAGTCTCTACACACCTCAGAGAGACTTCCCTACACACCTCAGCAAGTACAAATTAGATTCCTTTAAAAACCCTCTTTATTAACTACACTTTACTTCATGTCCTCCCCAATTTTTTTCATATCTGAGCTGACTGTAATCTGATTCAGTTGTGTAATATTTCATTCTGTGTCATGTTTCAAAGCCCCTGTGGTTTTCTGAGTTCCAGGGTATTTTTGTAGATTCAGTTTTGGTCCTGCATCAGTTGGTCTTGTTTTGTGTTCCTGGAGTTTATTTCCTAATGTCTTTTTCTACTGTCTTTACTCAGAGTCCAATTATTCAAATGTTAACTCATAAATATGCTGGAAAGGAAGAGATTCCTTTAGAAAAGACCTAAGGTTGGAGAATATACAATGGTGAAAATGAGAGTAAATCTTCCACCTTGGAGAATGAGTAGCCCATATGAACTTTTGATTTTAGTCTTCTCCATGGCTGGTAGATTCTACACCTTATATCTCCAACTGCACAGGTTCTACACATATTTTATAAAAATTTGTGACCAGCTTTATTTTAATTACTCAGTGGTTAAATATGACATTATGTGCAATAAACATCTGAAGCCTGAAGCTATTTTGTTTCATAACTGGGAGCCAAAAATTATAAATTATTTGTTTTATATCAGTTTTATGCATATGTGTGCATACCTGTTTATTGTATGTTGTATCTGCATATATGATTTTGTCTATATATGTTGTATATGGTACCAATATTGGCATATATATAAAAAAAGAATTAATAAATTTACAATAAAATGAATCAGAATGCCTTTCAGTTCACACGACTAAAATTGGCTAAATAGATAAATGTAAGGATGTCTTTTAATTTACTTAAATGTTCATTTCTCTAAGAAATCAATATAGTTGTTGATTTATCTAAAATGGTTAAAGTGTAATATCTATTTCTTATAGGATGTGTCTTCAGCAAAAAATAATGACTTAAATTGTTAGGTAGGTTGATGTAAAATCTTGGATGTCATGGATACCATATGTTAAAATTAGATGAATTAGATTTAACAGAAGTGGAATAATCATTTATAAAAGTACATGTTAAGCAATAAAGTCAATACCAATGAATTTATCATGATAAATCAATATTCATGAGTCTACCTTATCAAGTTAGTATCAACAAATCTATATTGACAAATCGATATTGATTAATCAATATCAATGCATCTACACTGATGTGTTGATTTTGATGAATCTACAATGAAGGGTTGATGTCAATGTATCCACCCAGAATAGTTAAAATAGATGAATCTATACAATTTGTTGATAGGGATGATTAGACTCCAATGAGTCATTATTGAATCTACATCAACAGGTAGATACTGACAAATATACCCAGAAGAGTAGATATCAACAAATATAATGCAATGGATTGATATCAATTAATCTACATTGATGAATCCATATCAATAAATTGATATTGATGAATCTATCCCTACAAGTTGATATCTACATATCTCCACCAGCGAGTCAATATTGACAAATCAACCAAGTCTTTATCATCAAATGTATGTAGTTTTATATTTATGAATCTACTCTGATGAGTTGATATTAATGAATCTACACTAAAGTATTGATATGAATGAATCTATATCAAACCATTGATATTGATAGACCTATTCTGGTGGGCTTATATTGACAAATCTACCCTGAAATGTTGATATAAATGAATCTACACTGATGAGAAGGATAGATATTGATGAATATACCCATAAAAGAGATTTTGAAAAATATACCCCACTGGGTTGATATCAATGAATCTATATTGACAAATCTATACTGACAAATCAATATTGATGAGTCTACCCCTTTAAATTGATATCTACAAATTTCCACCAGAGTCAATATCAACAAATCTACCCAGACACATCAATGTCAACCAATGTTCATGGACTAGTCAATATTGATAAATCTACTTCATCAAAATGATTTCAACAGATCAATATTGATGGATCTACCCTGTTTAGTTGCTATCAGAGAATCTACCATGACTGATTGATTTTGATGAATCTACCAGAATGGGTTGATATCAACAAAACTATACAGAATAGTGGATATCAAGAATCTATCATGGTGAGTCAATATTGATGATGTACATTTTTGAGTCAATATTGACAAATCTACATTGATGAATCAATATCAACAAATATTTCCACTGAGTTGATATTAACAAATATACCCCAGAATCAATATCAATGAATCTACATCAATTTGTAAATATCAACAAATAAACCAATAGAGTCAATATTGATGAATCTAACTCAATGTATTGATATCAACAAATCTACACCAGTGTGTAGATATTAATGAATCTAACCTGATGAGTCATAATTCATGAATCTACACTGATGGTCCAATTTTGAGATGTCTACAGAGATTAGTAGATATTGACAAACTTTCCCCATTAAGTCAATATTGACATATCTGCTTTGAAGAGTTGATATCATCAAATCAATATCGAACAAGTCAATATCAACAAATCTACACCAATGAGTTGATATTGATGAATGTATGCCTATGGGTCAATATCAACAAATCTATGCTGAAGGGTCCACATACATGTTTCTTCACTAATGTGTCAATATTGATGAATCTAAACCTTTGAGTCAATATTGATGAATCTAGAACAATGAGTCAATATTAAAAACTGTACACTGATATGTTGATATTGTTAAACCTACCCAATTGAAGGAATTTTTTTGAGTCTACCCCAATGGGTAGATATGGAAGAATCTACACCAATGATTCAATTTTGATGAGTCTACACCAAAAAGTCAATATCAACAAATATACCCTTAGGTCAATAACAATGAATCTATACAGAAGAGTTGATATTTATGAATATACTCTGATGGTTCAATATAAATGAAGCTACATATATGAATAAATACTGAAAAATCAATATCTGATAAATCAGCATGGATATTCAATATCAAAACATCTAAACTGATGGTCAATATAGATGAATCAAATCTACAGGTCAATGTCATGAATCTACCCCATCAAGTTGATATTGATGAATCTAACCCAATGGATTGATATGGATGGATCTACACTAAGGAGTCAATATCAAGAAATCTGCTTCAATTTGTTTATATCAAAGAATCTACACTGAAGAATCAATATCAATGAATCAACACCTATGATTGACATCAGTGAATATATCCCATCAAGTTGATATTGACTGTTCTAACACAATGGGTTGCTGTGGAGAAATCTACCCAGATAAGTCAATGACAATGAATATGCACCAAAGAGTCAATATTGGCAAATATACTTTGAAGGGTCAATACATATGAATCTAACTTGATGGGTTGATATTGATGATTGTACACCAATAATTCAATATTGATGATCTACACTGACAAGTTGATATCCACAAATCTACCCAACAGGTTGGCATCAATGAATCTACTTCATATCATTGACAATGAGAAATTGATAATGAACAATCTCTAAGTCAGTATTTATGAATCTACTTGCATGTACCAATAGTGACAAAACTAACCCAATGTGTTGATATGAACAAATCTAACTCAATGGGTCAAAATTGACCAAACTACATTGATGGGTCAATGTTGACAAATGTGCTTTGACAGATCAATATTGAAGAATCAACCCCATAGGTTTAATTTCAACAAACAGAAATGGGTTGAACACTATAAATCTACCCTGAAGAGTCAATATCAGCAAATCTACCCTGATGAGTTAATATCTTTGCATCTACACTGATGAGTCAATAATGACAAGTCTACATCAATGAATCAATATCAACACATCAATATCAATGAATCTACTCAACACATCAATATTGATGAATCTATACCTATGTGTTGATATGGACAAATCTATCTCTACAGTTTGAAATTGATAAATCTACCCCTATGGGTCCATATCAATAAATCTATGCCATCAAGTCAATAGTGATGAATCAACCCAATGGGTCGAAATTGATGAGTCTATCCCAATGAATTGATTTTGCAAATGTAACCAATCAAATCAATTGAATCAATATTGACAGATCTAACCCATTGAGTTGATATGAACAAATCTAATCAAAATTGGTTGATATAGATGAATCTACCCAAATGAGTACATTTCTGTGCAGAGTGGTGACAGGATGGGAGAGCAGTGGCTGAGATTGGGGGTCTCTGATGAATTCATGACTGTGGCATGACTGGTTCCTGGGAATTTTTCTGTGCAAGGGCACAGGATATTTAGCTGCTGTGGTAAAACCCTTCTTGAGGAGGCTCTGTGCAAGAGTCCTTTCAGCTCTAACCTTGATCTCAGTCAAAAATCTTCTGGGAATAGAGAAACCCTTATGCTAGACAATTACAATGTTTCACCAGTTCCATTATTCTTGCTACTATCCCAATGTGCTGATATGGATAAATATCAACAAATCTTCATGATGACTAAATATCAAGGAATCTTCCCCAGTGATAGATATTATCAAATTCACACCAATGGGTTGATATTGATGAATACACCCAGAAGAGTTCATATTGAAAAAATCTACATTTTCAGGTCAATATCAAGGAATCTTAAAATGACAAATTGATATTGACATATGAACATTGACAAATCTAATCTGACTGGTTAATGTTGATGAACCTACCCCTAAGGGTTGATACCAAATAATCTACACCAACAAGTAGATATTAATGAATCTACACTGATGGGTTGATATTGATGAATCTACAATGATGAGCAGATATTGATGAATCAACACCAATGAGTACATATCACCAAATCTACCCCATTGAGTCAATATCTACACACACTGACATGAAAATATCACTGACATGAAAATATCAGTGTGAATATACCCCTATGGTTGATATCAACAAATCAACCCTGACAAGTTGATATTGACAAATCTACCCTGTTGAGTTGATATTTATGAATATTCCCCATTGAATCTATATCAACTGATTTACACTCAAGTGTTGACATTGATGAAAACATGCCTTCAAGTCAATATCAACTAATCTTTACTGATGGGTTGATATCAATGAATCTACCATTGGTTTGATTATAAATCTACTGTGGGTAATTGCTATTGATGAATTTACACTGATGAGTCAATATCAACAAATCTGTATGAGGAATCAATATTATTGAGTCAACACCATCAATTTGATATCAACAAATCTATATCATAAGTCAATATCAAAGTATCTACCCCAATGTGTCAATATTGAGAAATCTACACTGATAGTTTGATTATCAGTGAATCTACATCAATTAATCAATGCCAATGCATCAATATCATGAGTCAATGTCTATAAATCTACACCAGCCTATATTGACATATTAATATCAATATATCTACACTGATGAATTGATATCAACAAATTTACCCAGTCCAGTCAATATCGGTGAAACTACCCTGAAGAATCAATATTGAGGAATCTATCTCAAAAATTCAATATTGACAAATCTACCCTAATGAGTCAATATAGATGAATCTACAATGATAAACATTGGGATATCTAACCTTTGAGTCCAATTTGATGAGTCTGCAGTTATGTATCAAAACTGATGAATCTACACCAATAAATCTACATAGGTGATTCAATATTTATAACTCTATGCCATAAATTCTATATCAATGAACCTACATCATCAAATCAATAGACTCATCAATATTGAAGAATCTACACTATAGTGTCACTATTGATGAATCTATGTTGATGAGTCAATTTTGATGAATCTATACAGATGGATTGATATTGATGAATCTAATGATAAGTGTCAATATTGAACAATCCATCTCAATTAATTGATATGGACTAATCTACCCTTGCAAGTCTATTTTGATGCATCTACACCAAAGGGTTACCAACAAGTCTAACCCCATTGGTTGATATAGACAAATCTACCCCAATGGGTATATTTTGACAAATTGAACCAGTTAATATTGATGAATCTAATCAGAGAGTTGATATTAATAAGTCTAACCAATAGAGATAATATTGAAGAATGAAGCCTGATGGGTCAATATGGGCAAATCTATCCTGATGATTCAATATTGAAAAATCTACAACAAAGTTTTGGTATTGATGAATCTATTTCAATACATTGATATTGATGAATATGCACAGAAGACTCGATATTGAAGGATCAACCCTGATGAGTCAATATCAATGAATCAAAATTGACAAGTTAATATCAACATATCAATATTAATGAAAGTAACCAGTTGAGTCAATCTCTATGAATCTCTACCAATGAGTCAAAATTGATGAATTCAATCAGTTGAGTTGATATCATCAAATCTCTCATTACAGGTCAATATTGACTAATCATCCCCAATTGGTCAATATCACTGAATCTACACTGAAGAATAGATACTGACAAATCTATCCTGAGAGGTCAATACCAATGAATCTACACCAAGTAGTAGATATTTTTCTGTTTACACTGATGGGCTGATATTAGCAAATGTACCCCTTATGGTTGTTATCTACAAATCTATGCCAATGAGTAAACGTCAATGAATCTACACCAATGAGTAGATATTGATAAATCTAACCTGTCAAGTCATTATTGATGAATCAAGACTGACAGGTTAATATTAATGAATGTACCTCATTGAGGCTTTATTGATCAATCTAAACCAGAGTTGATTTCAGTGAATCTATACCTTCTTGTTGATATTAATAAATCTACACTAATGGGACAACAGTGACAAATCTACATCAATGAGTAGATATTAATGAATCTCTCACAATGTGTCAATATAGCCAAATCTAGACTGATGAGTCAATTTCAATGAATCTAATTAGTTGAGTTGATGTCAATGATTCAGACCATTTGAGTTGATATTGAGGAATCTATTTGGTTTGGTCTATATGAAAAAATCTACACCAATGAGTTAATATTGACAAAGAGTTGATATTGAAAAATCTACCCCAGTGGGTAGTCAATGACAAATTTATCCCATGAGTTGATATGAATGAATCTACTTTGACCAATCAAAATTGATACATCAATATTGACAAATATAGCCTGACAAGACAATATTTTTAAAGTATACATATATATATATATATATATATATTATTTTTAAAGACCGAATTTTGATTCATTTTACACAAATGGGGTACAACTATTGTTTTTATGGTTGTACACAATGTATACTCACACAAGTTGCATAATCATACATGAATATAGGGTAATAATGTCTGTCTCAGTCCACTATATCTTTCCCCATCCCCTCCACCCCATTATCCTCTACACAATTCAAAGTGCCTCCATTCTTTACTTACCCCCATGCCCTCACTTTTATGTCTCATCATACACTTGTCAGATAAGACAATCAACCATTGGTTTTGGGGATTGACATATTTCACTTAGCATTATATCCTCCAACTTCATCCATTTACCAGTAAATGCCATAATTTTATTCTTTATGACTAAGTAGTATTCCATTGTGTATATATAGTGAAAATAAAGAAGTATTTTTTTTTCCTGTCCAAAATCACAGACTCCCTAAATTCTACCCCCAAATACCATAGGGACCTCACACACTCCAGGTCAAAGCCCCAGCTCTGCCCTAAGAACACTCCCCATTCTTTCCTATGATTCTCTCCAGGCCATCTTCAGAGGAAGGCCCTGGAGGAATGGGGTGGCTTCCTTCTGTCTGTTATGGATGTCTGCCCCCTTCAATAGAGAGCAAAATAAGAGGAGAGGGTGAGTTGAGATCAAGGAAGCTGAGCCAATCATGCCCAAACCCAGGTAAGAAAGGCATGGCTGCTTCTCTCACCCCTTGTGAGTTCCAAGACCCAGCCCATCACCCCAGAGTATGGTCACCACCTCAGCACATAGGTGAACCCTGAACACTTGGCCAAAGAGCAAGACCTGGAGAAAGATGAAGGAATACAGCTATACCTGAGAATGTGTAGGTAGTTCTGCCTTCAAGAGGTGAAGCTTAGCCAGGCACAGTGATGCACATCTGTAATCCCAGTGACTTGGGGGCTGAGGCAGGAGGATCACAAGTTCAAGGCCAGCCTGAGCAACTGAGTGAGATTCTCAGCAACTTGATGGAATGCTGCCTCAAAATAAAAAATGGGAAGGGCTGGGGATGTAGCTCAGTTGAAGATCACCCCTGGGTTCAAATCCCAATACCAAAAAAGAGTTGAATCTTAAGTTCTTCCCTTTCAGTCTGGGCTAGACTTACAGAAACTTCTGACAAATAGACCATGCAAAAATGATGACGCTTCATTTCTGAGATCAGATCATAGAAGGACTGTGCCTCCTTCCCTGCTCCTTCTCTTAAATCAATCATTCCAGGGAAGTCACCTATCATGTTGTCAGAACTCTCAACTAACCCTGTAGAAAGTTCTATGTAGCAAGGGACCCAAGCCTCCCACCCACACTCAGAGAAGAAAGAAAACTCCCATTCAGCATCCATGTGAGGAGCCATCTTGGAATTTTGAATGTCACAGCCTATGAACTTTAGAATGTCACACCCGTGACTGCCAGCCTGATGATAATCTCAGGAAAGGCTGAGTCAGAACCTACCTCAGCCGGGCCACTCTCAGGTCCCTGATTCTCAGAAACCAAGGTAGCAATGTTTATTGGTTTAAGCTGCTAACTTTGGAGTATTTTGTTAAGTGTAACAGATTGCTAATATAAAGCATGAAAAGAAGTTCTCAGGGTCTAGTGGATGAGGGGCCAGAAGAGGTGACCACAGCAGGAGTCACCCTGAGGCAGTTATCCGGAGAGGGAGACCACACAGAGGGCATGGGGCACATCCTCAGTGTGTGTGCTGAACTGCCCTGCTGCTGAGACCCAGGTCTCTGGCACTTCCCTGTCTAAAGGCCTATTCCCAGGTGGCTCTGGCAGATCCCTCAGCTGTGGTGGGGAGTAAGAAACCACCCAGAGCTGCTGCAGGGTCCAAGGAGGTGGCTCATGCAGTGCATAGGGGTTGCCAGTCACCCATAAAGCACTCAGTAAGAGGTGGCAAGGACATCTGGGCCCTCTCTCCACCTCCAGTAGGCCAAGACACCCAGGCAAGGCTGTCCCAAAGGAAGCCCCCTCCTCTTGACACCTGGAAGGCCTGGGAACCTAAACAGAGTGCCAACTTGAGACTGGGACACTTGTACACTGCTTGGGCCCTGAGCTGCATCCTGCCCCCACTCAGCCAATGCCTGCTCAGGAAGGGGCCCACAATGAGGGGATCATGAACAGAAGCCACATGAAGATGGAGACCACCAGAAGCCCCTCAGTGGATGACTGGATAAGCCCAACATGGTCATTCACCAGAAAGGCTCTGACACACAGACAAGGACTGTGCTTGTCACCGTGCAGAGAGGTGATGCTCCATGCAAGAAATTGGTGACAAAAGGCCACATGCACATGATTGAATCTCCATGAAATATCCAGAAAGGGCAGGTCCACAGAGGCAGATGGCAGATGGGTGGTGACCAGGGAGTGGTGGGGAAGAAGTGACCACCCAGTGGCTCTGGGGTTTCCTTGACAGACATGGCAGCTGTCCAGCACAGTGCATGTCCTCAATGTTGCCAATGTGCTCACCTTAAATGGCTGACCCTGCGTTGTGCAGATTTTACCTCAACTTCACAGACAACTACGTGGAGATACCACTTTTTACCCATCAGACTGGCAGGAGTGGGAGTGTGGCCCCCAGGCCATGTCTGGGAGGCTGTGGGGACAGGCCCTCCAAGAGTGGATGGGGAAGTCACTCTTCAGGAGCAACATGACCATCAGACACCTCCCCAAGCCTGGTGGCCTTTGACCCAACAACTTCCCAGCAGGTGTTGGTCCTACAATCTCCAGCACAGGTGAGGAATGAGATACATGGAACATGTCACAGCAGTACGTTGGAAGTAACAGAAGTGTCAGGACACTGGAAAGAGCTCAGGCATCTGGGGATCCAGCTGCAGAAATGTGGGTTCTAAAAAGAACAAGGCTTTCTCTGTGGCCTCGCTAAGAAAGAAAGTAGAAGCAGATAGTGTGTGTGAACTTCATTTGCTTGTACGTCTGCAGAAAGAGCTGCACACATGTGTACATGCAGAAAACCCCCAGAGACCCACAGAGGGACTGGGAAGGATTCTCCTGGGGTTGAGGAAGAGGCCTTAAGGAGCCTCAGGAAGCTCACCTGCTGGCATGCCTTCCCTTTGTGGTCCCTTCCCTCACTGTTACAGAACTGGTCTGTGTGGCCCTAAGGAGGGAGCACTTCTGGAACTCCATTGGACTGAATTGTGTCCCCATGAATTCACAGGTGGAGTTCCCAACCCCAGCACCTCAGAGTATGGCTGTGTTGGAGATGGGGCATTAGTTAATATGGCTTCATGTGTGAAGCCAATTGGGTAGACCCCAATTTCATTTCCCTGGTGTCCTTAGAAGAAGAGGACATTCAGAGAGACAGGTGCAGAAGGCAGACCATGTGAGACCCTGGGATATGTCATCTATATGACAGGGAAAGAGGCCTCACAGAAAGCCAGTCCTGCTGAAGCCTTGGTCCCCTTTGGTATTTTTCCTGAGTACACAAGTGTCACTGGGTGGTCTGGGTGGTCCTCTGGTCTGTTCCTTGCCTTCCCTTGGCACTGTGCTCATGGTCTGAGCCCTGCAGTCTACTTCCTGGGATTCTGTGTCCCTTGGCTGCCAACTGGCTTTGATTCATGGGAAGGACCTGCTGGGGTCCTGGAGGGCAGAGGCCTGAAGATTCCCTGCTCTTCTTCTCTGCTGTGAGATGTGACTCCTCTGTGGGACCCTGCCACTGGCCCTCCATGAGACCCAGCTCCAAGCCCTGGCAATGCCACTTGCTGTGACCCTCCATCTCCACTGACAGTGGCAGCTTCCTGTCCTGGCCAACCTGTGTGTCCTCACTGCCCTGCATGCTCTCAGCTCTTCCATCTTCCTAGGCAGCAGAGCAGATGACACCTGTGGCCACCTCCAGGAGAAGACCCACTGCAGGGAGGGTCCTGTCTGCAGAAGCAGCAGCCCCAGACCACCAGCTGAACAGACACTGGATAGAACAGTGCTGTGGTCACCTAGAAAGTGACATCAACACCAGCCTCCACAGCATTGGTGGCCCTATAGCTGAAACAAGAAAATGGTGTAAACGTGCCCCTTCTGGGCTTCACACAAAAGATGGTTTTCTTCCCAACAAGAACAGATATGGCAGTGGGTGGCCAGCACCACATGAGGCACATGTATGAGCAGCAACAGTCCCTGTCCAGGCCAAAGCAGGAAATGATGTCCTGAGAGACACACAGCACAGGCTGGCAGAGCACTTTGTCTTCAAGAGGAAATGCTCAGGTCCAGGTCTGCTCCTGTGTGACAGGGCAGGGTCGAGGACTGTGCCCAGGACTGGCTTTCCCAACATTCCCTGTATTGAATCCCTCTGACTTAAATACCTGGAGTGTGTTGTTTCTCTGCTTGGATCCCATTGATATCAGAGTATAATAAGTGAAAGAAAAGGGTCAGAGAGGCCAACACACATTTGAAAAGCATCTGTCCAGTGTGAGCTCTGTCCTCCAGTGGCCCCCACAGCATTTTCGGTTGGGGTCACCGTTACGGCTGTCACATCTCTTTGCTCATCACCAACTCCCTGCTTGGCCACCTGAGCCACTCCCTCCTACCCTCCTGCCTCTGCCTTACTCAGAGCTACCTTGACTTGGCTAGAACATGTAGGACATCTACATCACAGAACCAGGTGTCCTGGGAGGAGGGTTTCCAGTCAAAGTGTCTCCATCGTCCAGTCTCCCTGGCCCAGGAGCCCCACAGGGATGTAGAGGATGGGAAACAGCAGCACACTGTTGCATTCATGAGGCAGCAGTGGGCAGCAGGGGCCTTGGCCCTCCCAGCAGGTCCCTGGGCCACAGCCCCAGCACTGGCCAGCTGTGGCAGAAGAAAGAGTCCACAGCAGAGCAGATGATCCCTGCTCAGAGAAAGAGGGAGGTCAGCAACCACCTTCTTGTTTTCAGAAACTGACATGAGAACTTTGCTAGGTGATCAGATTTTTCAAAGCTCAGATGGAGACAGATGGTGTTCAGAGATGTTTTCCTGAGTTATCCATTAACTTACATAAAGAGCATGACAAGCAGCCTGCATGCCCACTCCCTCCCACTGTCCATTTAGCAAACCCTCTTTGACGAGCAGAGCTGGGCCTCCTCCAATGGCAGGTCGGTGATGGCAGGACACCAGAGGGGAGCCCAGGTGGAGACCACCTGAGGGGCAGCTTCCCTGAGTCAGCTCCCCCCAGGTCCAGTCCCAGGCCTTGACACACAAGGCCTCATGTGTGAGCCCACGCTTCTGCAGGGCTAGTGGGAAGAGTGGGTCACTCTGGGTCATGAAAGGGGTGAACAGCCACCAAAGCCTTGGGGAATCTCTGCAGCTGGGCAGCATTTGCCCCCTGGAACCAATCTGGGAGGAACTGGGGAGCCCACCCACCCCAGGACACAAAGGGCATCCTCACCAATCAGGTGCTGTCAGGAGCAGCCTCAGGGCCTCCTTGCCTCCACAGTTTTCAGGTGGGGACAGCAGAAGCCTGGCAGGACTCTGAGTGTTCCATAGACCCCTGGGCTGTATGGTCACTGGGTCACATCATTGTCAAGGTCAGGTCACAGGTTTGGACATTCACCTGGGACCAGCCCTGCTCTTGGCGTTGCAGACTTGAGCACATTCTGAACATGTGGTACTGCCTGAGACAGAGACATTTCCACCAAGGCCATGGGCAGCAGAGGAAGAGCTGCAGCCCAGGCAGGCAGGACTTCTGGCAGTGTGTGCTGTCTCACCACCCTGAACAGAGACCTTGCAAACATTCACTTCCTTGGTGAATGCCCACTCTGCCCTGAGTGGGACCACAGCTATCCCCACCTAGCCACCTAGCCATGACCACCTTGGATTCCTAACACTCCCATCTACCATGATGTACTCCACACAGGAAGCCAGATGGCAGGATGTGCAGGGGCTCTGCAGGCTTCACAGTGTGGACCTGTTACCTCTGTGGCCTCCATTCCTCCCATGCTCCCCTCATACTGCTCCAGTCACACTCCTGCCTCAGGGCTTTTGCACTGACTGTTCTCGATTTCTGAATGATCCTTTCCTGGAGGTACACAAGGCTAACTCCCTCCTCATCTATACACCAGGTTTGAATGTCACCTCCTCAGCCTTCTCTGATGCATGCTCCTGATGGCCTCCATTCCCCATGCCCCACATGTCCCATACACCTCCCCATCCCACTTGACAAGAGCACATAAACCTTCCAAAGTTCTGTTTAATTCACTTGCCACCCTTCCTGTTCATCATGTCCCATTACTGCATTGTAACCCACAAGGACAGAAATCTTTGTGATTAAGTCAGTAACACGGCCTAGAGAATGCGTAGCACACAGACTGCATGCAATCAATACCAGCTAAATGAATGAATTGCCCACAAGGAACCCTCAAAGTAGCCTTAATCTCTTTTTGCACATGAGGATACTGACACTCACAGGAGTTCAGTACCTAAACCAAGGAGTTTAGAACAAGCAAGGAGTACAGAACAGGGATTTTTTTTTTTTTTATTGTAAACAAATGGGGTACAGGTTGTTTCTCTGTTTGTACATGGCGTAAAGGCATACCATTTGTGTAATCATAAATTTACATAGGGTAATGTTGTTTGATTCATTCTGTAATTTTTTCCCTTCCCCCCCTCCCACCCATCTATACAGTCCTCTATACAGTCCTTCCTTCCTCCATTCTTGCCCCCCTCCCTAACCCTAAATCTAACTCTAACACTAACCCCTCTCACCCCCAATTATGTGTCATCATCCACTTATTCCCGATATCATTCGTCCTTTGGTTTTTTGAGATTGGCTTATCACACTTAGCATGATATTCTCCAATTTCATCCATTAGCCTGCAAATGCCATAATTTTATCATTCTTTATGGCTCAGTAATATTCCATTGTATATATATATATATATATATATATATATATATATATATATACCACAGTTTCTTTATCCATTCATCAATTGAAGGACATCTAGGTTGGTTCCACAGTCTGGCTACTGTGAACTGAGCAGCTATGAACATTGATGTGGCTGTATCTCTGTAGTATGCTGATTTTAAGTCCTTTGGGTATAGGCCAAGAGGTGGGATAGCTGGGTCAAATGCTGGTTCCATTCCAAGTTTTCTAAGGAGTCTCCACACTACTGTCCAAAGTGGCTGCACTGATTTGAAGCCCCACCAGCAATGTATGAGTGTACCTTTATCCCCACATCCTCGTCAACACCTGATGTTGCTTGTATTCTTGATAATTGTCATTTTAATTGGGGTGAGATGGAATCTTAGGGTGGTTTTGATTTGCATTTCTCTTATTAGTAGAGATGTTCAACATTTTTCCATATGTTTGTTGATTGCTTGTATATCTACTTCTGTGAAGTGTCTGTTCATTTCCTTAGGCCATTTGTCGATTGGATTATTTGCATTCATGGTGTAGAATTTTTTGGGTTCTTTATAGATTCTGGAGATTAGTGCTCTATCTGAAGTATGATTGGCAAAGATTTTCTCCCACTCTGTAGGCTCTTTCTTGGCATTGCTGATAGTTTCCTTTGCTGAGAAAAAGCTTTTTAGTTTGAATCTATCCCAGTTATTGATTCTTGATTTTATTTCTTGTGCTATGGGAGTCCTGTTGAGGAACTTTGGTCCTAAGCCGACATGTTGAAACTCTGGACCTAATTTTTCTTCTATAAGATGCAAGGTCTCTGGTCTGATTCTGAGGTCCTTAAGCCATTTTGAGTTTATTTTCGTGCATGGTGAGATATATGGGTTTAGTTTCATTCTGTTGCATATGCATTTCCAATTCTCCGAGCACCATTTGTTGAAGAGGCTATCTTTTCTCCATTGCATATTTTTGGCCCCTTTGTCTAGTATGAGAAAATTGAATTTATTTGGGTTTGTGTCTGTGTCCTCTATTCTGTACCATTTATCCACCTTTCTTTTGGTACCAATACCATGCCGTTTTTGTAACAATGACTTTGTAGTACAGTTGAAGATATGGTATTGTGATACCCCCTGCTTCACTCTGTCTGCCAAGGATTGCTTTAGCTATTCAGGGTTTTTTATTCTTCCAGATGAATTTCATAATTGCTTCCTCTATTTCTGTAAGGTACATCATTGGGATTTTAATTGGAATTGCATTGAATCTGTATAGCACTTTTGGTAGTATGGCCATTTTGACAATATTAATTCTTCCTATCCAAGAACATGGGAGATCTTTCCATCTTCTATGGTTTTCTTTAATTTCTTTCTTTAATGTTCTGTAGTTCTCATTGTAGAGGTCTTTCACCTCTTTTGTGAGATTGATTCCCAAGTATTTCATTTTTTTTGATGCTATTGTGAATGGGGTAGTTTTCCTAATTTCTCTTTCTGAAGATTCATCACTTATGTATAAAAATGCCTTAGATTTATGTGCATTGATCTTATATCCTGCTACTTTACTGAATTCACTTATGAGATCTGAAAGTTTTCTGGTGGAATTTCCTGGGTCCTCTAAGTATATAATCATATCATCAGCAAATAGGGATAGTTTTTGTTCTTCTTTTCCTATTCATATCCCTTTAATTTCTTTGGTCTGTCTAATTGCTCTGGCTAGAGTTTCAAGGACAATATTGAATAGAAGTGGTGAAAGAGGGCATCCCTGACTTGTTCCAGTTTTAGGGGGGAATGTTTTCAGTTTTTCACCATTTAGAATAATATTAGCCATGGGCTTAGCGTAGATGGCCTTTACAATGTTAAGGAATGTTCCCACTATCCCTATTTTTTCTAGTGTTTTGAGCATGAAGGGGTGCTGTATTTTATCAAATGCTTTTTCTGCATCTATTGAAATAATCATGTGATTCTTGACTTTAAGTCTATTGATATGGTGAATTACATTTATTGATTTCCTGATGTTGAACCAACCTTGCATCCCTGGGATGAAACGCGCTTGGATCATGGTGCACTTTTTAATATGTTTTTGTATGCGATTTTTGCTAAAATATTGTTGAGAAATTTTGCATCAATGTTCATTAAGGATATTGGTCTGAAATTTTCTTTCCTCAATGTGTCTCTGTCTGGTTTAGGTATTAGTGTAACATTGGCTTCATACAACGAGTTTTGGAGGGTTCCCTCCTCTTCTATTTTATGGAATACTTTGAGAAGTATTGGAATGAGCTCTTCTTTAAAGGTTTTGTAGAATTTGGCTGAGAATACATCTGGTCCTGGACTTTTCTTTCCTGGTAGTCTTTTGATGGCTTCTTCTATTTCATTACTTCACATTGGTCTATTTAAATTGTGTATGTCCTCCTCGTTCAGTTTAGGCAATTCATATGTCTCTAGAAACCTGTTGATGTCTTCGAAATTTTCTATTTTGTTGGATTATAGATTTTCAAAATAGCTTCTATTTATGTTTTGTAATTCAGTCGTGTCTGTTGTGTTGTGATATTTCCTTGCTCATTCCGAGTTTTAGTGATTTGGGTTTTCTCTTGTTTTCTCTTTGTTAGTGTGGCTAAAGGTTTATCAATTTTGTTTATTTTTTCGAAGAACCAACTATTTATTTTGTCAATTTTTTGTATTGTTTCTTTTGTTTCAATTTCGTTGATTTCAGCTCAGAGTTTAACTATTTCCTGTCTTCTACTACTTTTGGTGTTGGTCTGTTCTTCTTTTTCTAGGGCTTTGAGCTGTAGTGTTAGGTCGTTTATTTGTTGAGTTTTCTTCTTTTTTTAAATGCGCTCCATGAAATAAATCTTCCTCTAAGTACTGCTTTCATACTGTCCCAGAGATTTTGGTATGATATTTCTTTATTCTCATTTACCTCTAAGAATTTTTTAATTTCCTTCCTAATATCTTCTGTTATCCATTCATTATAAAATAGCATATTTTTTAATCTCCAGGTGTTGGAGTAGTTTCTGTTTTTTACTCTTTCATTTATTTCTAACTTCAATCCATTATGATCTGATAGAATACAAGGTAGTGTCTCTATCTTCTTGTATTTGCTAACATTAGCTTTGTGGCATAATATATGATCTATTTTAGAGAAAGATCCATGTGCTGCTGAGAAAAAAGTGTATTTGCACTTGGTTGGATGGTATATTCTATAAAGGTCTGTTAAGTCTAAATTATTGATTGTGTTATTGAGATCTATGGTTTCATTGTTCAATTTTTGTTTGGAAGATCTGTCCAGTGGTGAGAGAGGCCTGTTAAAATCACCTAGTATTATTGTGTTTTGGTCTATTTGGTTTCTAAAATTGAGAAGGATTTGTTTGACATACATGGTTGAGCCACTGTTTGGGGCATAGATGTTTATGATTGTTATGTCTTGCTGATTTATGCTTCCCTTAAGCAGTATGAAATGTCCTTCTTTATCCCTTCCTACTAACTTTGTCTTGAAGTCCACATTATCTGAAATGAGGATGGATGCTCTAGGTTTTTTGCTGAGTCCATGTGCATGGTATGTTTTTCCCCATCCTTTCACCTTTAGTCTATGGGTATCTCTTTCTATGAGGTGAATCTCTTGCAGGCAACATATTGTTGGATCTTTCTTTTTAATCCAATCTGCCAGTATATGTCTTTTGATTGATGAATTCAGGCCATTAACATTCAGGGTTATTATTGAGATATGATTTGAATACCTGGTCAATTGGTCCATTTTTTAAATTTTATTTATTTATGTATTTATTTTTTGACACACCTTGGTTCCTCCTTTATTTGACAGTTCCTTTAGGATAATTCCTCCCTTTGCTGATTTGCTTCTTTGTTTTTCATCTCTTCGTCATGGAATATTTTGCTGAGAATGTTCTGTAATGCTGGCTTTCTATTTGTAAATTCTTTTAGCTTTTGTTTATCATGGAATGATTTTATTTCATCGTCAAATTTGAAGGTAAGTTTTGCTGGGTATAAGATTCTTGGTTGGCATCCATTTTCTTTCAGACCTTGAAAAATGTTGTTAGGGTCTGGATTGAAATATCTGCTGATATCCGTATTGGTTTCCCCCTGAATGTAATTTCATTCTTTTCTCTCACAGCTTTTAAAATTCTGTCTTTATTTTGTATGTTAGGTATTTTCATTATAATGTGCCTTCGTGTGGGTCTGTTGTAATTTTGTGTATTTGGAGTCCTCTAAGCCTCTTGAACTTGATTTTCCATTTCATTCTTCAGATTTGGGAAGTTTTCTGATATTATTTCATTGAATAGATTGTTCATTCCTTTGGTTTGTTTCTCTAAGCTTTCCTCAATCCCCATATTTCTCAAATTTGGCCTTTTCATGATATCCCATAGTTCTTGGAGATTCTTTTCATGATTTCTTACCATCTTCTCTGTTTGTTCAACTTTGTTTTCAAGGTTAAGTGTTTTGTCTTCAATATCTGAGGTGCTGTCTTCCAGGTGTTCTATCCTAATGGTTATGCTTTCTATGGAGTTCTTAATTTGGTTTATTGTTTCCTTCATTTCAAGGATTTCCTTTTGGTTTTTTCAATATCTCTAACTCTTTATTGAAATGATCTTTTGCTTCTTGTGTTTGCTCTTTTAAGTGTCTATTGGTGCTATCATTCAATGCCTGCATTTTCTCTTTCATCTCATTGTTTGTTTCCCTGATCGTTTTAATTATGTACATTCTGAACTCCCTTTCTGTCATTTCTTCTGCCGTGCTGTCATTGGATTTTATTGATTTAACATCTAGATTTTTTTGGGGAATTTTCTTCCCTTGTTTTCTCATATTGTTCAAGAATCAGTGGGTCATTAAGATATTGCAGATTTCCTCCATTGACTTATAATGTCCCTGAAGATTGCTAGTGTATCCCCTCTTATCCTTCAGTAGCCTGCTATCTTGGAGGAAGTTGATAATGTGGTGCTCCACAAGGAAGCTGCCTCTCTAGGGTTGGTGACCCTCAGGTGGAGTATATTCCCTGATAGTGGGCAGAGGTGCCTCCATTTGTTGACCAATGGTCATTCAAAGGGGAACTAGGCTGCGGGCTGAGGCAAGGCCTGTTTGTGCCTGTGTCTCTGGTTTTATCATCCATGTGGGAAAACCTCAACTGGCAGGGAAGACTCACCCGGTGAGGAGGTCTCGCTGGTCAGTTCCCCTCCTAGAGGTTCCCTTCAATCTACAACTTCTGCCTGGGCTGGGCTGTCTTCCTCTGCAATGTTCCCAGGGGCCCGGACCTACCTCCTGGTCCTGGGAGCCTCACCCTTCACAGATGAGTCTCCTTAGGCTGCCTCTACTCAGAGAATCTGCCTGCAGTCCTGGAAACTTCGCTCTGTCCCTAAGCATGTCTCTGTGCGACTCTTCCAGCAAGAAGTCGTCTAGGTCCTGGACCCTGCTCTGCACCTAATCGCATGGCTTTGCGGCCCCTCCTCTTAGCCGCCACCTGGAGCCCCATACAATGGCTCCAAGACCCAGAGATCTGCCACACACCTCTTCCTCCGGACAGCTGCCCGGTTTCCGACGCAGTCACTAGGAGTCCAAGCAATTTACTTCGTATCTCCTCCTCCCGCCAACCACCCATAGCCCTAGGCAGTCACTCCGAGTCCAAGTGACCCGCTCTGTTCCTCCTCCTCCTCCTCATGGTAGCCCCCCAAGTGTTCAGGAGTGGTCTGTCGGGGTGCCCGGGACCCCTGGCCCTAGGTGTGGCTAAGATGGTGCCTGGCAGTGAGCCAGAGCAGTTAACTTTTGCACAAACAACTGACATTATTTTGAGGAAGTTCCAGGGATTGGTTGAGTTCCCTCTTGGACAGTGCATGATCACTGCATGTCTGCATTTACTGCCTGTATCTGTTCATGCTCTCCCCTCGTGCTCAAATGCTGATTGGTTACCGTAATGTATATATTGGAGTGTAAGTTCCTCTAAGAGAGAGAACAAAGAAAGAACTGAGAGGATGGGGGTGCGTGCAATAAAAAGGCTGAAAAGAACCAGGTGTCGTGTCTCTCTGCGGGCGGGGAGCGCGATAGGTGGTGCCGAAACCCGGGAGCCTTACAGGTAAAGTAAGGGTAAGTGTTCATATTAAGACCTTGAGTCCGAGCAGTGATATTCATATTAAGACCTTGAGTCCGAGCAGTGATATTCATATTAAGACCTTGAGTCCGAGCAGTGATATTCATTTTAAGACCTTGAGTCCGAGCGGTGATATTCATTTTAAGACCTTGAGTCCGAGCGGTGATATTCATTTTAAGACCTTGAGTCTGTCAGTGCAGGGATCCAGTATAAAGTAAAAGGGAAGTTCCAGGCAAGGGAACAGTTCATTATAATAAAATCAGGTTAAAGTTAGTTCATACAGTAGTATCAGAGCTGTGTGTGTGGTGTGTTATTTTTGTGTTTGTTGTGTGGCTTGTTTGTGTGCTTGGAGCTCTTAGTGCTGTAAGATTTAATCATAGGAACAGAACTGTCTAAGACTGGAATGCAACAGCCTCTTAGTGAGTTGCTAAAAAGTCATGGAACGCCACTAAAAGCAAAAACAGCTCGAACGTTCCTTGATACCATAGAGAAGGTCTCTCCGTGGTTTTTAAATGAGGGGCTATTAAATACTCCACAGTGGGAACATAATATAGTAGCCATAGTCCCCACGAGTATTGGGAGATAATTGTTTCATGATTTTCTGCATTCAAACCTAACTGGATTTCTCAACCAGGAAAAAAAGGGTTAAAAAGTCCTGGGTAATCCCCCCTCCCCTCTGCCTGGCCTTGTCAAAGCCTGCAATGAAATGTAAATTACAGCAGTCTCAGCGGGAAAGGGGGGGGCGGTAACCTGAAGAAAAGAAAAAAAAAGGTGTCCGTTTTAAACTTAACTAACTTATTTTCTAGGATTCTTCGTTTGTTTTGTTTTTCTTTAATGCTGTATCTTTGAGCTCATAATTTTGATCCTGCATACCTAGGTTAATGATTTTTTTTTTTAATCAGTTCTATTTTTTATTCAACTGAGGTTTTTGAACATCTGTTTCATTGCAATGAACATTTACCTATAAAGTTTCAAGGCCTTTGATTTTATGTTATTTTTATGTTGTGCTGTCTAATGTCATGTTTTGTCAAAACTGAGCGCTCTTAAAATTAAAATTTAAAAATGGATCCAAATACTTTTATTCACGTCATTTAAAAGGGTTCAATTTAAATTGGGTAAACTAATAAAAGTAAAATATCTTTAAAAATAACTTGCAAGTCTCCAGGTGGTCAAACTAATGAAATGTTAATGTTAAACAATGTCTAATATCAATTGCTTCTAGGACTTTTCTTCAGCAGGAAAGAGGCAACGGATCCTGTTCAGGACACTTGTCTGATATCTTGGTTTTTATAAAATAAATAAATTGGAGTTAACATGTATGGGATTACTCAAATGTGTTTGTAGAGACGTCTGGTTAATTTACAAAGTTAAAATACTAATTGTTAAATAACATCAAGTACTTTTAACTCCTTAAATTACATGGGGTAACATACTTAAACATTATTGGTGTTTTCATAGGTTGGTAAATAAAAAGGGTTTACGATTACTTTGTGTCCTCACTAAACTAAAAACAAGGTTACTAAAAGTTATGTCCTAACAAGTAAAATTCTATATATAAAGGGTCCCAAAAGTTTCAACTGTGTTTCAATTAAGAGTACTATAAATAACAAAATATTTAATCTTATTAAAATAGAGTGATTTATCTAAATTCAGAAATTTCATAAGAGTTGTTTCAGAATGTGAACAAAAAGGGGTCAACAGATGGGAAAGAAAAAATAAAAGGTTCTGGGTTTGAAAATGTATTTAATAAAAAGAAAAAAAAGTTTCTGGATAAGAAAGACTGTGTGTAATAAAGGACAAGTTTCAACAAGTCTATGTGTAACTAAGTTGGTTGTATGTATGTAAAACAGCTAAAGCTATTTAAGGTTTTTCCTAAGGTGAAATACTAATGTTCTGATATAAGCCAAAGTTTAATCTATATGGTAAAATGACATGGTAAAATAACAAAGTTTTCTTAAAAACACCAATTCATTCTTAACTTTGTGTCTCTTAAGTTTTATTCTTTAGAACAATTGTCTTAAAAATAGGGGTTTATACAATTATGGTTAAGCAACTGTTAAAGATTGTACTACGTTATAAAGTCTAAATTTTTCTTTAAAAACTAAAATTGGTAAGAACCAATTCCTCACTAAAATTAAAATAACTCTAACCACAGATGTACCTTATAACCCACAAAAACAAGGTATTGTCGAACATACACATCTCACCCTCAAAAATACTCTTTATAAACAAAAAGGGGGAATAAAGGAGACCTTCAGGTCCCCTAAAGATAACTTTCTCTTTGTCTCTTTGTTTGGGGTTTTTTAACTCTGGGTAATAAGGGTAACCCGGTGCTTTACTGGAGCTGCGGCTCAGTTTGTGTGTTTCCATGGAATAAACTAGCTTACAACCTCTTTAGTCTCTTAGGAGGAACAGTTCAACTATGTAACAAAACAACTGCTTCTCTCAATTGTACTTCAGATTTGTGCTATCTCTCAATGTTAAAATGCTTCTAGGGTTCCTGCTGGCAGACTTAATGTGTGTTCCTACCTTCCTACCAGTCCCAGTCTCTGTTACAGATGCAGAATTACCAGTGCTACTATCAAGAAATAAAAGACAATTTGGCATCGCAGCAGCTGTGAATTGACAACTACTATACAGACAGCGACTGCAGTCAACCGTTTAGCTGAAAACACAGCTACTGCCTTACAAACTCAAGAAACTCTAAACCAACATTTAAGAACAGGCTTACTCCTGGTGAATCAAAGAGTGGACCTATTACAAGAACAAGTGGACATATTACAAGAACTTTTGGGACTGGGATGTGTTTACTCTTTAAGAGCTGTTTGTGCTACCCCCATTGTATATGATAATTTCAGCACCGCAGCTGGGTTATCTAAAAAATTGTCAGCCTATCTTACTTCTACTTGGTCGTCTCAATTTGATAATCTTACCTCACGAGTTAGGGCTAAAATTGTCAAAGTTAATTCTACTAGGGTACAAATTGCTTCTATGTCTGAGCTGGCTAAATGGTTTTTTTCTGCTCTCAATTTTGTAAACAGTGGGCAAGCCTTGGTACTTTGGGGTTTTTACTCCTCTTTGGTATCTTTTTCCTCACCCGCCTGGTTGTACAACTACGAGCCACCCAACAAATAGACCAGATTATTTTTCATCAGGCCATGACTGCCCTAGAGGCCGGCAGTTCCCCACAAGTATGGCTCACGATGCTGGACCGGTAGTCATACGGGTAAGGAAGGAGGTGACCCCGTACCGACCTAAGACAGGAGCTGTGGCATGCTCTACAGTTATCCAATGACGGGTAAGGACGGTGGTTGACCACTCCGCCTAAGACAGGCACGGTCCCGAGCCTTAATTTTATAATAAAAAGGGGGGAACTGTCGGGGTGCCCGGGACCCCTGGCCCTAGGTGTGGCTAAGATGGCGCCTGGCAGTGAGCCAGAGCAGTTAACTTTTGCACAAACAACTGACATTATTTTGAGGAAGTTCCAGGGATTGGTTGAGTTCCCTCGTGGACAGTGCATGATCACTGCATGTCTGCATTTACTGCCTGTATCTGTTCATGCTCTCCCCTCGTGCTCAAATGCTGATTGGTTACCGTAATGTATATATTGGAGTGTAAGTTCCTCTAAGAGAGAGAACAAAGAAAGAACTGAGAGGATGGGGGTGCGCACAATAAAAAGGCTGAAAAGAACCAGGTGTCATGTCTCTCTGCGGGCGGGGAGCGCGATAGTGGTCGCTGGGAGATCAAGCGACCCACTGTGCTCTTCCTCCAGGCAGGCCACTGGTGTTCAGGAGCAGTCGCTTTGAGTCCAAACAACTCACCACTCACCTCCTCCTCTGGCAACCACCTGTAGCTCTGATGCAGTCACTCCTAGACCAAGTGACCCGCCGTGCTTCTCCTCCTCCTCCGGGCAACCCCCTGGTGTTCAGAAGCAATCGCTCTGAGTCCAAACAGCTCGCCACGCAGCTCATCCTCAGGCAGACCCCCGGAGCCCCAGTGGTTGCTCCGAGTCCAAGCGCTGTGCTGAGCGGCCTCCTCTACGATGATCCCAGTTGTCCCGGTTTACCGCTCCAGTGGGGGGAGGGGCGTCTCACTGGGTAACTCTACTTCAAAAAGTTCCCTGCATTCCGGAGCTATCACCCCATCCGGGATGCCTCCGAAATGGGAGAGATTCACCCGGCAGCTTTGAGTTGGTCCCTAGTCTCTCACTATCTCTTCTTTTGAATCCTGCATCCTGGAGCAACATGAAATGCAGCCGCCCTCTAGTCTGCCATATTGAAAACCCCCAGAACAGGAATCTGATCAGCTTCCTTCCCCACTCTTTAGTGAGGTAGATTGAGTCAAAAATGGTCTCAATCCTATGCCCTCTGCTTTACCTGCACCCTTTGTGGACAGGACCACATAGCATCTGCTGTGTGGCATCTGTGCCCACTCCTTGCTCTGATTTGCTTTGACCAGGAGGATGAAGAAAAAGTAAAGTCTTGCCAGCTGAAGCTCAGACTCCACCTTCAACTGGGACACTGTCCCCACCATGGAGCAAGTCAGGCTGTTCCCAGCCACGTGATGGCAGATTCATGCAAGAATCCATCTGTGTCTTACCAAGCCACAGCTTTCCTGTGGACAAAAGAAATGCTTGGTGCTGGCAGCTCCTGGGGGATGGTTGTTTTGCAGTGTTGCTGTGGCAGCAGATAGCTGATGCACTCAGACCAGAACCCATCTTTCCTGTGGTGTCAGTGGTCTAACTGTCAGTGGGCAGTTCTTTCAATGGCACTTTCTGGTGGGTTTGGAGCAGAGGAGGTACCCACATCTATGATGAGACAGAGGCAGGAGAGGCTCTGATTCCTCCATGGGAAGCTTGGAGCCTGGGCAGAAATTGCTGGACTCTCATTTGCCCAGTGACCCCTTAGCCATGGCTTCTCACCCATCGGCTTGCCATGTAGTGTCACAGAGCAGGCCCTTGGTCCCATTCTTCCTCTTCTCAGGATAAGACCAGGGAGGGCAGGTTGGGTGGGGTAGGTGGGATATGTGGCCTTTCTTCCTTAGTGGGGCTCCCCTGAAGGCAGACATAGCAGGCACTATTTGGGAGTGATTCCAAGAAGCAGACAAGCCAGCTGAGGGCATGCTGTAACCTGGGGCTCCACCCAGTGGGGACCCTGGGCAGCCCATGTATGCATCCCAGCATCACCTCTTTGGGACCCTGGGCTTTGGCTTCCATCATCTTCTCTGGGGTGCTCTGAATGGGGGCCAGTGGATAAGATGTATCCAGGTGGCAGAGAATCCCCGAGAGTCACACAGCCGCAGCTGACCTGGGGACCATTGAGTACTTGATATCTGTTCTTGAACAACCCATCCCCCCTCCAGCCTGGCCCTCAGCCTGCTCTGGACACAGCAGACCTCCCTGTCTTGGTCCTTTTTCCTTCTCTCCCCATAAGACCCAACTCTAGCATCAGCTCCTCTGTGAAGCTGCACCTGCCCTCCAGATAGCTGGTCACTTCTCCCCTGTGCCTAGTGACCCTTTGCAGAGGCCTCTGTCATGGGGACAAGTTCTATCCACTGGGCACCTATATTGGGCCAAGCACCAGGCTCAACAGTTCCTTACATGACCCATTTAATGGCACAACGGTCTTAAGTGTGGACAGGAGGATGGGCTCCATCCAGACTAGGAGCAGCAGCTCAGGGTAACAAGGCCAGAATTACAGGAGGAAGGGCAGAATGAGTCCTTGTCCTCGCTCTAGCTGAGATGCAGCCCCACAGTGGCTCCACACTCTGGATCCAGTGTCTTCCTTGCCAGGACATCAGACTAGGGAGGACACAGCAGTCGCCTGGTCCAGCCACAGCAGGGGACACTGGGAGTGCACAGGGTGGGCACTGTGCTGGGTGCATGCAGCTGACAGATGGCATCCACGGCTCTGCTGCCTTCCAGACACACACCCCCACAGGGTACTGCCAGCAAAAATAGCAGTCTCATTTGAATGGGGTTACAGGAGGAAGAAACACAAACTCAATTTCATACAAATGAGAATATTTAGAAGAGGAAGGCAGTGACCAAACCAGGTGGAACACAGTCCAGCAATTTAGCATGATTAACTGAAGCCACAGCCCATCAATAGAATAGCGGGTGCATTATCAGTTTTGCCACAAACCATTATTCATTATCTCTGGGTTTCACTGGCTCACCTGCAGCAAGCTGCAGCATCCACTTCTCTCCAGTCAGCTATATTTTAATCAGTTACATTATGGGAAAAAGTCCCTGGAGAACATGGTGGCATCACTTGGTGTGTCAACTGCTCTCAGATCAGAATGGGAATATTCTGGGGGGCACCAATATGGTGTGACACTGTGCAAGTTAAGTTATAGAAAAATTAAACATCATTTGGATCTGAGTGGGGGAGATGAGCTGCAGACTGGCTTGGCTTCAGAGGATAATTAAATGGCCTCAGGGTATGAAACCTGGAAGAAATCTTTGCAGGGACTCACGGTGGTCTGTAAATGTCCAAAATTCCCAGCTTGGTGCAGGGATCAACCAAGAAGATGAGAGCAAGATAGGGCCCCAGATTCCATGTATTGATTTAATACCGTGAGTCTTATAAGTTGGTGGGGAGCTTGGGGGAGGGGCTTGTGAGAGGGGGAGAAGAAGGAGCATGTAGTTCACACACACATTTCCTGAGCTGCCTTCATGGGTCAAGCAGGGTGGTTCTTGACCTTGAGGGAAAGAAGAGTAGGGCTCAAAGGCAACTTAGACTGATAGAACTCTGGGAACTCCACCACTGAGGGAGGGAAACCCCCCCAACACTCACAGTAAGAGGAGGCTGAACACCTGATACCTGCACCTGATGGATGAGATTGACAGCAGTCTGTCAATAGCAGATACTCCTGGGAGAAGCACATCTCACACCCAGCAGGGCCACAGGGTCTGCATTTGGGAGCTCAGTGAGCCTGCAAGAGGTCGGCCATGGGAGGCAGTGGTTTGTTTTTCTTTGTTTCTTTTTTTATTTCAAGGCTGGAGATGGAACCCAGGGCCTCCCACACACCAGGAAAACACCTACCACTGAGTGGCTCCCCAGCCCTGGAGACAGGTTTTGAAAGGTGCCCCTGCTCCCTCAGGGGGATGTGCTGGGCTGGTTTGAGTGGCTCTTCTGACTAGCAGGAAGGGAACCAACCACTAGGCTGTGTGCAGCTGGTTTGGCTGCCCAGGGAGCTGGACAGGGGGCAGCGTGTGTGTTCTGGGGGAGGCACATCTGGTGAGCCCAGGAGACTAAGTCAGGCCTTTGAGGCAGTGAGAGACTCAAAGGTGTCAGGCAGTGCTTCATGTGGCATCCCAGTGTCAGGCCCCAGGCTGCCGAGGTGCCTATGAGGCAAACAGTGAGCAGAGAGTGGTTCCTGCCCAGAGTCACCAGCATAGGCTCACAGAGCAGGTGGCACTTAAGGGGTCCTGGAGAATGGCTAGCATGTCAGGACATGAGAAATGAGAGAGTGGGCTTTAAAACTAGAGAACTCCATGAGAGAAGCACAGAGGCAGGAGAAAAACACAGGCTGGAGAGGCAAGCATCTGTAGGAGGGAGCAGAGGCATGGAGAGCAGGGGGCCTATGTGTCAGCAGGAGGAGCAGGGACTCTGACTGGAGAACAAAAGATTTAGAGGTGACAACAAATGCCAGAGGACTGAGGTGACCAGCCTTTCCTTGAAGCAGACTTCTATTTCAGAGAAGTCTGTCCCCAGTGACCACATGGACCTGGATGACCCCCAAATTGTCATTCCAGGACAGAGTCTCCCCTGAACTGCAGGCTCAAATGCCAGGTAGCTTGCCATCAGCCACCATCTCCTGAGCACCTGTGGGCACTAGGACACAGCACTGAGGGTTCAGCAGTGACAGACCAGAGAGGGGCCCATCCCCTGTTGCTCCTCTTCCAATGGCCTGGCTCTCTGGGTCATCAGGCAGGTCATGCTCTCCGCCTGTTTGCTCTTCCTGTGCAGACTGGCATCTCCTCCTGGTCTCAAGAGAGGTCTGGGACCTGCAGGCCCCAACCTGGAAGGTCAGGGATCTGCCAGGGCAGTGGACATGGCCAATCCCTCCAGGTGCCAAGCCCCCTTCACTACCAAGGTTTCTCAAGTCTGTTGTCCGCCTTTTCCTTCTTCCTCATGACCACAGACTGGTCAAACCTGTTGAGAGAGATGTGTGCACATGCCCACACATGAGAGTTCTGGGTATCTCCCTGGACTGTCACCAGTCTTGGTACCTTGGATCCCTTCTGTGCATTCCCCAGGATGACTTTCCAGGACACAACTTTTTCATGCTGCTCCACAGCTCAAGCCATTCCAAGGCTCCCCACTGTCCATTAGAAAAGCCCAAACTCCATGACACAGCACCAGAGGCTTCAGTTGTTGCCTGTGCCATCTCCACCATGTCTTCTAACCAGCTCCTCCATGCACACTCCAAATGATTGCTTCACTGCTTGCATGTGACCCTCAATCACCAAGGTAGATGGGAGTTTCTGTACATCACCTCCCTGTATCCCTACCTCTCATGATGTGATTTTGCAGTTATTCCCACCAAAGGCAAGGAACACTTTCTGCACCTTGACTTTGCTTGGCCATGTGATGTGTTCTCACCAGTGGAATGCAAATGGGTGTGACCCAAGGGGAGATACAAAGAGTGCCACGCACCTGAGCATGCCCCTTGCACATCTGCCACCACCAGGAGAGGAGATTCCTGTAAGTACATGCTGGCTGGTGTATTCTCCCCAGTAGAATATGCATGGAGGGCAGTCACCCAGCACATCCAGACCTGAGCAGGAATGCCTGGTGTTGCATTAGCCCACCTAGTGTTTGGCCATTTGTTACACAGCATGTTGTACCAGGAGTTGCAGATGCTGGTACTGGACTATTGTTTTTACTTATTTCTTGCCTTTTTCTCAACCTAGAATGTCTTTATATACCCATCTTGGGCTTAAATATGCTTCATGTGTTTCCTCCACCACCCCCAGAAATGCTGCCATATTCTCTCTGATTCTGCACTTGGACAAATAGCACCAGGACAGGTGGGCAGCAGAGCAGGAGCTGGGACTCCTCTGTATGCTGGGGCTGAACTCGTGCCTTCTTGCCTTCTTTCAGCAAGGAAGATGGAGGGGGAGCATCTCCCATTCTTTGAGGCTCAGGCATGAAAGTCAACCAGCTGTTCTGGGTCCACCTGCTATTGCACCAACCTAAAAACCTGTGGGATATATTGGCATTCACTTTCTCAGCTATGCTGTGTCAGTCCCCAACCAGAGCCCCATGCAGTTTCTATGCAAGGAAGACAGAATCACATGCTATACCATGCTCTGGAATTTAAACTGCTGTGAACACCTCCTGGGAAACATTGCATTTAGCAACTAGCCAGGCAGTGTTTTAATCCCAGTCTCTTTGCTCTTTCCAGCCTGTATCACATACCAGAGATTTAAGTGCAAACTTGAATGTGTCTTCCACACATCTTTGACACTCAACAATCCCTCCACCTTCCTTACCTGGTGGTGAGGAAGCCCTCATTTATCCCTGCTGCCTCAGGAGTCTACAAACAGAGGGAGACACACTCACATAGGCATACACACATTTGAACATGTGCATGCACACACGTGCACACATACACACAGAACTCTCAATGTTTCAAAATAGCACAGCTTAAAAGAGCTTCAGGCACATGTTCCCAGCCTCCAGAAGTCCTTTGGGCCCACTGACAGCAGCCAGCAGTTGCTGGGTTCCTTCATTAGTTATCTGCTTCCTACAACCTTCAGGGACCCAGGGAGGGCAACAGAGCCAGAGCCCGAGCCCCCTGTGCCAAGACAATCCTAGTGTGGCACTGGGCTTCTCCTCCCATTCCTGTTCTTCTCAGGCCCATCTAAGCTAAAATGCAGACTGCCTTTCAGGAAGGGGGGCCATGATCAATTAAATATCATTCAGCAAACATTTGCAGCAAACACTGTAGGCAGTCTGCTTCCCTGCCTCACCAATTATCGAGCTTGACTTTGGGACTTGCTTTGATCCATGATGTCATAACAGACACGAAGTAAACAGTGACTTGAAGTATGCTTGTGAGAAGGGTCTTGGCCCCTTTCCCACCTGTCTCCTGCAGGGAGCAGGGCACACCCTGAGTGACTGCAGGTCCCCAGAGGATGGAAGCACATGGAGCAGGTGTGGACCCCAGTTACACTGAGAAGCTTACTCCAGATGAGCCCTGATGAGATCAGCCAGACCCTGACAGATGAGTGAGAGATGAATGCTCATTGTTGTATGCCCCTGAGTTTTGCAATTGTTTGTTAAGCATGATAGCTGGCTCATTCAAAGGGGCAGGCTTCCTACCCTCACACGTTCTCCCAGCCATTCTTTTGAATATAAAATTGGCAGCAATAGGCATTGCTGATTTCATCAAAGAAAAGCATGCACTTGGAGTAGCTTTGTCAGGAATGGACAAATGGAATGAAGGAATGGAGGTCTCGTTACATGGATATGTACCTATTGTCTTGCCCAGCAAAAAACAACTTGCTATTACTGATCAATAAGTTAGATGCTACCATATTGAACAAAGTTACCAAGAGAAAATCTGGCCCAATGGCTAAAGTCAGTTGGTCAATGCCAGGCTCGAACCTGGGACCTTGGCCTCCTTGACGCCATGGGCTAGCCAGTTGCACTAACCAGCTGGTAAAAGGAGCTATCTGGATATACTCAGAGAAAGCAGTAGAGAGCCGACCCTCAGAAACCCGGCCTTCCAGTGGCGCTGTCTGGCTGCAGAGGTGCTGAACTAAGGGGCCATTCTTCTGAGTAGGAAAGCAGAGCTGGAAGGTTTAGTGGCCAGGACACTCCAAACTTTCCCAACATGGACAAGCTGCCTGCCCACCCCACACTCCCTGTTCCTCACTGTCCTCTCCTGATGGTGGCCTTTCCTGTCAATGTCTCTTCCCTCAGCTCACCCCGTCATGGTCCTGATCAATTAAACCAGAAAAAAACACTTGTTCATCCAGTGAGTTGAATCTCAAATCACCCAGATAATCAATATTTGACTGCTGTGCTAGAGAGTGGAGCATTGATTTCCTGACCATCATTGCTAGGCAACCAGAAGCTTCTGCACCATCCTTATCCAATGAAGCCCTCCATTGAGAGCAGGGCAGCCCCACATGGTGGTTTCTTGAGTACTGGTGGCGTATGAAGTCAGGGAGCCACAGAGTGAGGGGGATTTTCAAATCTCAAGACTCTGGTGGGCTCCACCCAACACCTTGGCTCCAAGTAAACCACTTGTTTAAAGATCTTCTTTATTCTAGAAGTTTTCAAATAGTTTCACAGAGAAATGTCACAACAAATATCCCCATACTCACAGTCTAGCTCTAGTGATTATTGATCCTTGCTGAGTTCAGTTTCATTATATCCTCACCCGATCCCTAGGCTGGATTATATTTGAGCAATTTATTCAGCCTCCCCAGAGGTATTTCAGTGTGTATCTCTGAAAGGGCTCTTTAAAAAAGAAAGAAAACCACAACACCATTATCATGCTTGGGAGAACATAAACTTGATTTCTTCATCACTCCAAATATCCAGTCAAGGTTCAAATGTTCCTAAATATCTTAGAGTTTTTGCAGGTTTATCAGAATCAGGATCCAGACGAGTCTCAAACATTGAGATTGGTTGCTATATTTCTTAAGTTTCTCTTTGTCTACCAGTGTTTCTTGCAGCTTATGTGTTGAAAGGGAAGACCATTTGTCCTATGGGGACTCTCTTCGTGAGTCTCTGCCCTGGGCTGTGGTTCATCCCACTCATCCTCTACAGGTATCTCGTGGGGCCACCAGTCAGGCTCAGGTGTGCTGGCTGGTAGCACTCCCTCCCCAGAACCAGCACCAGTCTTCTCACCTGGGCATCTCTCTGTTGTGTAAGGTGAGCACCTGCTGATGGTTGAGTGTTGGGAACTGGCAGCCCTGGGAGTAAAAGCAGCCATATGCAAGCATGGGCCGGGCAGAGGGAATCCATCTGGGATGCATGGAGATCCTTGCCAGTCATGAAGGAAGAGGACCAACCCCCTCAAGAGGCAACATCCCACTCTTCTTGAATAAAGAGTTTCTAATCGCTTTCTTTTTTTTCTTTTTTTTTATTGTAAACAAATGGGATACATGTTCTTTCTCTGTACATGGAGTCAAGGCATACCATTTGTGTAATCATAAATTTATATAGGGTAATGTTGTTTGATTCATTCTGTTATTTTTTCCCTTTCCCCCAACCCTCCCACCTCTTTTCCCTCTATACAGTTCTCCCTTCCTCCATTCTTACCAACCTCCTTATCCCTAACCCTAAAGCTAATCCTACCCCTAATGCTAAACCCTCCCAACCCTCATTACATGTCCTTATCTGCTTATCAGTGAGATCATTCATCCTTTAGTTTTTTGAGATTGGCTTATCTCACTTACCATGATATTCTCCAATTTCATCCATTTGCCTGTAAATGCCATAATTTTATCATTCTTCATAGTGGAATGATATTCCATTGTATATATATGCCACAGTTTCTTTATCCATTCATCAACTGAAGGGCATCTAGGTTGGTTCCACAATCTGTCTATGGTGAATTGAGCAGCAATGAACATTGATGTGGCTGTATCTCTGTAGTATGCTGATTTTAAGTCCTTTGGGTATAGGCCAAAGAGTGGGATAGCTGGGTCAAATGGTGGTTCCATTCCAAGTTTTCTGAGGAATCTCCATATTGCTTTCCAGAATGGCCACACTAATTTGAAACCCCACCAGCAATGTATGAGTGTACCTTTTTCCCCACATTCTCGCCAACACCTGTTGTTGCTTGTATTTTTGATAATTGCCATTTTAATTGGGGTGAGATGGAGTCTTAGGGTGGTTTTGATTTGCATTTCTCTTATTACTAGAGATGTTGAACATTTTTCCATATATCTGTTGATTGCTTGTACATCTTCTTCTCTGAAATGTCTTTCATTTCCTTAGCCCATTTGTTGATTGGATTATTTGTATTCTTGGTGTAGAATTTTTTGAGTTCTTTATAGATTCTGGAAATTAGCACTCTATCTGAAGTATGAGTGGCAAAGATATTTTCCCATTCTGTAGGCTCTCTCTTCACATTACTGATAGTTAGCTTTGCTGAGAGAAAGCTTTTTAGTTTGAATCTATGCCAGATGTTGATTCTTGCTTTTATTTCTTGTGCTATGGGAGTCCCGTTAAGGAAGTCCGATCCTAAGCCAACAAGTTGAAGATTTGGACCTACTTTTTCTTCTATAAGATGCAGGGTCTCTGGTCTGATTTCAAGGTTCTTGATCCATTTTGAGTTGAGTTTTGTGCAGGGTGAGAGATAGGGGCTTAATTTCATTCTGTTGCATATGGTTTTCCAGTTTTCCCAGCACCATTTTTTGAAGATGCTATCTTTTCTCCATTGCATATTTTTGGAACCTTTGTCTAGTATGAGAAAATTGTATTTATTTGGGTTTGTGTCCATGTCCTCTATTCTGTACCATTGATCTACCTGTCTATTTTGGTACCAATACCATGCCGTTTTTGTTACTATTGCTTTGTAGTAGAGTTGAAGATCTGGTATTGCAATACCCCCTGCTTCGCTCTTGCTACTGAGGATTGCTTTAGCTATTCAGGGTTTTTTATTCTTCCAGATGAATTTCATAATTGCTTCCTCAATTTCTGTAAGGTACATCATTGGGATTTTAATTGGAATTGCATTGAATCTGTATAGAACTTTAGGTAGTATGGCCATTTTGACAATATTAATTCTTCCTATCCAAGAACATGGAAGATCTTTCCATCTTATAAGGTTTTCTTTAATTTCTTTCTTTAGTGTTCTGTAGTTCTCATTGTAGAGGTCTTTCACCTCTTTTGTGAGATTGATTCCCAAGTATTTTATTTTTTTCGATGCTATTGTGAATGGGGTAGTTTTCCTAATTTCTCTTTCTGAAGATTCATCACTTATGTATAAAAATGCATTGGATTTATAAGCATTGATCTTGTAACCTGCTACCTTTCTGAATTCACTTATGAGTTCTAAAAGTTTTCTGGTGGAATTTCCAGGTTTCTCTAAATATAAAATTATGTCATCAGTGAAGAGGGATAGTTTGAGTTCTTCTTTTCCAATTTGTATCCTTTTAATTTCTTTGGTTTGTGTAATTGCTCTGATAGAGTCTCCTGAACAATGTTTAATACAAGTGGTGAAAGAGGGCATCCCTACCTTGTTCCAGTTTTTAGGGGGAATGCTTTCAGTTTTTCACCATTTAGAATGATATTGGCCATGGGCTTAGCATAGATGGCCTTTACAATGTTAAGGAATGTTCCCACTACCCCAATTTTTTCTAGTGTTTTGTACATGAAGGGATGCTGTATTTTATTGAATGCTTTTTCTGCATCTATTGAAATAATCATGTGATTCTTAACTTTAAGTCTGTTGATATGGTGAATGACATTTATTGATTTCTGGATGTTTAACCAACCTTGCATTCCTGAGATAAAACCCACTTGATCATGGTTCAGTATCTTTTTAATATATTTTTGGATGTGGTTTGCTAAAATTTTGTTGAGAAATTTTGTGTCGATGTTCATTAAGGATATTGGTCTGAAATTTTCTTTCCTTGAATTGTCTCTCTTAGGTTTAGGTATCAGGTGAAAGGTGATATTGGCTTCACCCCTCATTCTCATGCTGCAACCCCTCATTCTCAAAAAGCTCTTTATAACCCTTCAGAAGTTTATGTCTCTGCAGGTCCACATATCACAGGTTCATGACTAGATGGGCCCATTAAATCAGGAGCTAATACCCAGGCTAATTAAATGCTTCTGATACTTGTTACCAACTACCAGAGTTGAAGTGAAGTTTGACAATTTGGTGTGTTTTATTGGAGACAATAGATGCAGAAAAAGCATTCAATAAAATACAGCATCCCTTCATGTACAAAACACTAGAAAAAATTGGGGTAGTGGGAACATTCCTTAACATTGTAAAGGCCATCTATGCTAAGCCCATGGCCAATATCATTCTAAATGGTGAAAAACTGAAAGCATTCCCCCTAAAAACTGGTATCAGGGTGATATTGGCTTCATAGAATGAGTTTTGGAGGGTTCCCTCCTCTTCTATTTCATGGAATACTTTGAGGAGTATTGGAATGAGCTCTTCTTTAAACGTTTTGTAGAACTTGGTTGAGAACCCATCTGGTCCCAGACTTTTCTTTGTTGGTAGGCTTTTGATGACCTCTTCTATTTCATTGCTTCAAATTGATTTATTTAAATTGTTTATGTCCTCTTCATTCAGTTTAGGTAATTCATATGTCTCTAGAAATTTGTTGATATATTCGAGGTTTTCTGTTTTGTTGGAGTATAGATTTTCAAAATATCTTCTAATTATGTTTTGTGTTTCACTCGTGTCTGTTGTGATATTTCCTTGTTCATTCCGAATCTTAGTAATTCTAATCGCTTTCTAACAGAACTGAACCTCCACATAAAAATCAATTAGTAGAAGGCTTAGGCTTCATTTGGAGGGAGAGCAGGAACATAATAACAAATTGCTCAGTCACTTCAAACACGGAAATGATCATTTCACTTGTTTACTAGAGGAGGAGATGAGGGTTCCTTTAGAGAAACATTAGATCAAATTTCCAAGTCTGACTAACTAAAATTCTTCAGAGCTGCTGAAGGTTTCATCTGATGACAAAGAAAAATCAATGTCAACACTTAAATCTTGCTGAGTTTCCATGTTGCAATCAGTGATAAGGGAAAGCCACATGGTCCCTGAATTTAGCATATCCACAGAGACCGCTGTAGGACAAAATGCACAAACACTAGTAAATTACTTCAAACCTTTTTAGTTTTTAATTAACTGGAGTAATTTTGTAATAATCCCCACAGCTAGTGTCTTAAAATGAAAATCAGTTAAGGTTTGAATCCATCATTCCACTGTGTTTCTCTAGCCCTGGGGCTCAATGCAGGAGAGGCCAGCCCCATGAGAATGGTACTCAAAGTCTCCAATAAAACACACCAAATTGTCAAACTTCACTTCAACTCTGGTAGTTGGTAACAAGTATCAGAAGCATTTAATTAGCCTGGGTATTAGCTCCTGATTTAATGGGCCCATCTAGTCATGAACCTGTGATATGTGGACCTGCAGAGACATAAACTTCTGAAGGGTTATAAAGAGCTTTTTGAGAATGAGGGGTTGCAGCATTTTAAGTTCCCTGGCTGCCATGAAGCCAGAGTCCAGGCTTGCTGGCCTCCCTTCACCATGTGCATGCTCAGCACTTTAATCTTCACAAGGCAATTCACTGCACGCCTAATTCCATGGGGGATCAGGGGCTCTGCACACAGCTCTGTAGCACCACTGAGCCAGCAGGATGGTGCCCTGAATATAAACCCTGGCGTTTATGTGCCTTGGAATTGCTTTTCAAAGCAAATCTGCTCACATGACCATGTTTCAGCCTCACAAAGTCCTTTTAAGCAGAACAATTATCATCCCATTTGACAGGTTAGAGAATCACCATCCAGACTGAGGTAAACAGTCAGGAAGTGCTAAAACCAACACAGAATCCCTCTGCCTCTCTTCAGAGCCTCTGGTGTGGGTTCCAGCCAGTCTGGCACTGGTGGGGGCCTAAAGGCAGGACTGTAGACTTTCTCCAAGTGCCAGGCAGGTCTAGGGGCCTGGCACTCTGGAGAAACAACCAATAGTCAGAGGAGGATAGCCTGGGAGAGTATCCTTGGGATGAGAAGAAGTGGGATCTAAACCCTGCGACTCTACTACAGCCTGGCTCCTCCATGGACTTGGAAGTGATGAGGTTTACAGCAGCACAAGATGGTGATTTCCACAACATGAGCAAGACCTCTCTCCATGGGACAGACCAACATTCCTTCATCTCTCGCAAGGGAATGGCCGGCTTCCACTCTGAATGACCACCCCCCATGGAGGTCAAGACCCTCTGTGCTCCATCTTGGCAGGTCCCCAGATTCCAGGTGGGCTCTCCACCATTGAGGAGCGTGAAGCAACCTCTGTGTCTTTGCAGGCACTCAGGGGAAGTCCTCCAGCCCAGATCCTCCCACTTAACCCCAGAAGAGTGTCACCTTAAGCTGAGAGGCTGCATCTGTCATGCTCTCAGCCTGTGTTCATGAGGTCTGCCTCATTGGCAGTGATGATGGCAGAAGAAAGGGTTTGGAAAGAAATGTGGCAGCTCCTGCAGAGAACAGCAGCCAAGAGGGACATCGGAGGGGAAATCAACTCCCCCTGGTTCCTCCTTGCAAGTGGGTTTACATCCTAAAGCTCCAGAGGTCCCCACATGACCCTCACAGCTAATTCCCAGGGGGAAACCTGGGCTGCTGCAGGTTAATGCAGCTCTCCCAGTGAAGTCCTGGCACCTAAGGTCTTTAACATCCCCCTTTGAATGCAGCCAGGGGTGAGAACAACCCTGAGAGGGAGCCTCCAGTGGGGGTGTTCTCCATCTGGCTGCATGCTGGGATCTCTGGGAACTTTAAAGAAGCATGGGCCCAGGACTGGAGCATGGCTCAGGTCGCAGGAGCTTAAACAGCCTCCAGGTGAATCTAATGTGCAGTGAAGCTGCTCTAATGCTTTTACTCTTTGCTGTAAATTGAAGCCCTGGAAACTCTGGGCTCCTTTGGCTTGTAGGAAGTCATACAGTTCTGTGTAGCCTCAGCTCACAGGTAAAACAGACCCTGAAAATCTTGGCAAATTGGCAAATTAACTGACTCCCAGGAATGACTTCACTTCCATCATGATTAATAATGATTCCCAGCCCTGTGTGGTGTTTGAACACCATGTGATCCCTTCAATTGCTCTCATTGGAGCATCGCCAGCACCATGGGACAGTAAGTACTTTATTGTTCTCTGAACCTCTTTCCTTGTGTAAGAAGTGGAACCAGGTGACTGGCCATGGTTGCTGGGTTTGGGGAAGCCAAGAATGTGACCCAGACTCTGACCCTGAGCTCAGGCCCTCTACCTCTTAGTCCTCATGACACCCCTCACTGCAGAACTAAGAGGGGAGGCAGGCTGCATGGAGGCAGAAGGGGTGTCCTTTTCTGCAGTGCAATAGCATCAGAGATTGGAGAAGATCTGTGGACACTGTGAGCATGAGGTTTGCCCATGGCTGAGCCTCAGGCCACTATCTGGGACAGGGGCTCTTCCAGATGCCCTCTTGGGGTCACAAAACATGGGATTGGTGCTTCACACTAGAGCAGGCCAACAGGGAGGGCAGGGACTGGCCTGCAAAGCATGACCAGCTAGGGTGAACCCTGTGGTACAAAAGGCAGGGTGCCTCTGGAAGCTGATGACCTGCCACATGTCCTCCTCTTGTGATACCTGGAACTCCATGACATCTTAATGGAACTCTGCTGGACTATGGCAGTCACTTTGTTCTGGATGTCTCTTTCTACTTGGATATGACTCTAATAGAAGGATTTCAGAGTCACCAGAACATCACCTCCCACTCCTTCCATGGAAGCTATTGGAGGATGTGCTCCAGCAAAACAAGAGGAGTAAAAGACAAAACAGGTCTAAGTAACAGGAGATCCAACAACAGGAAAAGAGTGGAAGAAGTCCCAGAATGATGAAAAAAGGAAGGATGATGGATACAACTGCTCTAGATTAGAGAGAAAAAAAAATCAGGTCTCCAAGAAAATAGTGGAGCAGGTATATTACCTAATGTCTATGCCTAATTGGAAGATATGATTGATAGACATCAGAAATCTTTCCAAAACAGCTAAGTAAACATTTAGCAAATGTTAAATTAAACTGCCTGAACTCATGGCCAGTGTATCCTTGGGAACCCATCAGCACCTCTGAGCCACTAATCCACAAGAATCACAACGAGTCTGTTTCCACGAGAACAGGAGCACATGGTCCTCAGGTCTCAAGTCAGACAGTCTGGCCTGCCCAGCACTTTTGACCTGAGATCACACAGTGCTCTGAAGGACCTGACAGCAGGGTTGCCATGTGACATGCAGGCCCACTGCCAGCCATGCCATTACTCTGTGCCTCACCAATACTTCAAGTGAGCTCTGGAGAAATCTCCCTTTGCTTGCAACCCAGGCCAGCCTGGAACTCAGGGAGGCCCTGTCTCAACAGAAAGGGTTGTGGAGTGGCCCAGTGGCAGAGTGCCTCCTAGCATCCCCAGTGTCAATCAGTCAATGAGGGCATCAGAGAGACACTCAGGTATCCAGGACCAAGGCCCTGAGAAGAAATCCATAAAAATCCAGTGATGTAAATGATTTTTTTAAAAATATATGTTTCAGCTATAGATGGACACATTGCCTTTATCTTATTATTTATTTTTATATGGTGCTGAGGATCAAACCCAGTGCCTCACACATGCAAGGCAAGTTCTCTACCACTGAGCCACAGCCCAAGTAAATGATTTTAACAAAGTCATGTGATACAAGTATATTTAAGGGCCCACTGTTATTTCTATATATTAGCAAAAAATAATTGAAAATAAAAAAAAACATTTATAATAGCAGCCAAAACCACAAAATTCTCAGAGATAAAATTTAACAAATGATGTATGATACCAAAACCTCACAGATGTTCATGAAACCTGGCCAGAAGAGACCTAGACCAATCAGTCCAGCCTCATGATGGATCGGCCGACTTCCTCCTCTCCCTGTGGGGTGACAGCCCCATACTGCTCAAGGCTGCAGCTGCCCCTTCTGATGCTCACAGGCATAGGCATCCACATGTCCACAGTATGAAGAAGCTGACCATGGACTGCACCTGAGGACTCAGTCAACAAGATTGTGCCTCCTTACAAATTCACCTAGAAATTCAAGTGATCCCAATAATTGCTCTTCTAGAAACTGACAAGCAGGTTCAACATGGGTCCCAGAAGAGCCAGAAGAATTGTGGAAAAATGGAACTGCTAGACAACGAGTATCAGCTAACTTAATACAAAGCACAACATGGAGTCTGGAGGTTGAGCCCCGCCCATGGACTCACAACCCTCAAGTGGAAGGGAGTCTTCAAGTACCAGTGCTGGAACTAGGGAATGTGTTGGGGGCACCTGGCCACTACTGCACACTGTAAGGACCAGTTGGCCCCACACCACAGACCTCAAGCCAAAGGAAAGGCCAAGAAGCCTCTTGATGAACATGAGATGGAAATCTCTCCAGTTTGGCTTAAGTAAAAATATTTGATGGGACACAGAAAACACTAACTACAAACCAAAGAACTGATAACAGAGTTAAGTGTTCTGTTCTTCTAAATGCACCACTTAAGAAGGGAGGGTGTATCCATGACTGGAGCACAGACCCAGCAGACCCTTAGGGCAGCAAGCACTCACAGGATGGCAGGTTAGCTTTGAGTCCAGGAGGGTGGCAAGCCCTGCATGTCTCAAAGTGCAGTGTGATGCATGCAGGTGGAGAGACAGAATGAGACACTCATAGGAGATAGAGAGGGCTGGGGTGGATCTGGGTGGGAGACTGCCAGCAGGGTGCAGTGGCCACACCTGTGATCCCAGCAGCTCAGGAGATTGAGGCAGGGTGATCACCAGTTTGAGGCCAGCAACTTAACAAAACCCTGTCACTAAATCAAAAATAGAAAGGGCTGGGGCTTAGTGTGGCTTAGTGGTTAAACACCCCTGGGTTCAATCCCCAGTACACACACAAGGAAAGAAAACAAACCAAAAATGTGGGCAACAGCACCAGCCCACAGAACCTGTCCACTCCCCAAGGCCCAGCCTCCAGAGGTGCCCAGACACTGCCCAGCAAGCACTGCAGAGGAGCAGCCAACCAACAGGCCACGTCCCCAGCCCTCGGTCCCATCCCCCCAGGTCCCACCCTCACAGTCATAGCCATGCCCCGGCCCCACCCTCAGCCCACGGTTACATCCCTGGCCCCACTCCCGCCTCTTGTGGGTCCCTCTCGGGGAAAGGGCAGACACACACAGGCAGTCACTCTCTGGCCACTTGCCAGCCCTCCAGCTCAGGGACATGCCCCAGGGGACTCTGTGGGCACCTGAGGAACAGAGTCTTCCTGGAAGGGTCTCGTTCTGTCTGTCCACCTGCATGTATCACACTGCACACTGGGGTGGGGAGTGGGAGGATCATATGCAAGGTGACCACAACTGTGCAGATTCTCAAACAGCCAGAACATGTTCCACCAAGGAACTGGGACAAATGAAGTGGCCCAGTGATGGACAGCAGGTGACAGGTGGCACCTCCTTGCAGGTGTGGGCAAAAGGTTACCCCTGGGAGGGCAGGTAAACCCCACTATACAGTGGGCAGGGGACGCAGAGAGGTTTCGGATGCAATTGTGAGTCTTCAGGAGGCAGAGTGCGAGGGTCAGGACGACGGCTTCAGCAGGGCACCTACACAGAACCACAAGGGCAGGACTACACCCTGAAGCACGTGGACTGAACATCTGTTTCTCCACCTGCAGAGCTACTTGTGCTGCATATAAGTTGTTGAGGGCAGTTTCTGGCTGTAAGAGCTCCTGCTAGACACTAGGAAAGGTGGCTCTGGGTCCTGGGTCCTCTCTGAACCTCTGGGGACAGCAGGCAGCCCTGGATTGTCCAGGCTGCTGCCAGGCATGGTGGATTGCAGCACAAGTGGATGGACAGCAGATGGCACAGACAAGATGGGCATGGCCAGGACTGGGGAGCAGTGCCCACGGATGGCATCCAGCAGCCTGGACTCTGCAGGGTCTGCAGAGGACACAGGGAGTCAGCCCACCCAACATGCTGGACCCAGGTGGCAGTGGGGAACATATCCTAGGAACAGTTTTGCCAAGGGTGTGGTCAGGAGGCCCTTAGGCACTATTCCTGACCACAGGCAGCATGACCCCCACCTTCCTGTCAGTACCGGGGGATAAACAGAAAGCCCCATCCCCTGACCACACCTTGAGGACATCAGGTTCAGTGGAGAGAAGCCAGACACAAGAAAATGGCCCCAACTTTGGAAGTGTCCAGAACTGGCCAGTTTGGAGACATGGATGAATGTCCGTTGAGGGCCAGGGAGGGTGGGGACCTGGGGGGACAGTTTGGGGCACAAGGTCTCTTTTGGGATGTGAATATGCTCTAAAATTGACTCTGTGGTTACACTAAAAGTCACAGAATTGCACACTTTAAGGAACTAATTGCTATAGCACATGAATCATATCTTTAAAAACTATTAAAAATATGTCCACATGCTGAGTAGCAGATGCATGGAAAACCAAAATTAAAGGGGACATCAAAAAAGTGGATACTCTGCAGACCCTGCCCCATCGTCACAGAGCAGGGCTTTGGTGTCTCAGACCAGCAGCCCAACCCTTTGCCAGGCCCAGAGCACTGGGCCACCAGGTGAGATTCCCAGCCCTGAACCTGGCAGCTGGACCAGTTTCCAGCAGCAGGACAGTCTCCTTCTTTGGGGTCCCCACAGAAACCTCTCTCCCCTGGGGTCTGCATGGCACACCCCAGGAGGGTGTACCTTGGGCCTTCAGCCTGCAGCGCTGCACACCTGCCTCTCTGGTGAACCCTGAGGTGCCTTCTGCCTGGGGAGCAGGAACCTGTTTCCTGCAGACCCACCTGACCCTGTCCCTTTCCTGCCTTCCCTGTGTCCCTTCTGTGGGGGTCTTAGCTGCCAGTGTCACTCTATCTCAGTCCTCCTCATGAACCTGGCAGGGGGCAGTGGTGGGACCCCCAGCACATCATGTATCTAAAGAAACCTCAAAGAAGAAATGCAAAATAAAAACAAAAAAATATTAGAAAGCAACTTGGAAGGAAAAAAGGAATGGAGAAAGAAGAAAACTAAAACCGTCACAAGTAACTCAGTGAGAAACTGTGCACAGGCAGCACCTGCAGCTCCAGCTATTCAGCAGTCAGGGGCAGGAGGAGAGCCCCTGGCAAGAGTTCAGAATCAGCTGGGGGAGCAAGGTGAGACCCCATCTCAAAAACAAAAATGAAAACAAATGCTCTCAGAGAGGCAGGAGAAGCTGCCATACCTGTGGATGAAACCAGAGCAGCATGTTTAAAAGTGCAGGTAGGAGAGGGAGAGGGAGACCATTCATGGAAATGAGCCCTCCAGCACAGCTCAGAATTCCACCACAGCGTGGAGATGGTGATGAGGAAGTTTTTGGGAGAGCAAGGCAAAAGGACCAAAACAGAGAAAACAGCCTGGAGAAGCGGCTCTTGCACTGAGATGGCAGGCATCTTGTTTCTGATGTAAGGAAATAGGTTTAGGTAACTGGCAGAGAGTGGGACTGGATGAGGGAAAAGCACATAACAAAGCAGATGAAAGGGCCCTTTCACCAAGAAGGTGTCTGAGAAAGGAGCCACCTGTGGCCACAGCAGAGGCAGTCCAGGAAAGCAGGTGCACTCAGACCTGGGGTTGAGGGAGCACAACCTTCTCCTCCACAAGAAGAGGAGTATGAGTCTGTGTGAGGCTCACCAAAGGAACATTCACCAGAAGCAACCGACACACTGTCAACACAGACTACCCCAACCCGACGCTGAACCAACCGAAGCTGCAGGAATGTGGTGGGATAGAGGCACCCACTAAACTGCGACTCCCACCAAAGGTCAAGGTGTAGAACAGGACAGCATGGGGACATCATGACCACGCTGGAGGCTTCAGGATGCAGTAGAGCTCATGCTCAGCAAGATCATGCTCCCACAGCACCTTCGTTGTGAAGAAATTCCAGGACAGGCACAGTGGCACATGCCTGTAATCTCAGCGGCTTGGGAGACTGAGGCAGGAGGATCATGAGTTCAAAGCCAGCCTCAGCAAAATCAAGGTGCTAAGCTACTCAGTGAGACCCTGTCTCTAAATAAAACACAAACTAGGACTGGGGGTGTGGCTTAGTTGTTGAGTGCCCCTGGGATCAATCCCTGGTATCACCCCCAAAAAATTCCAAACACATGGTCATGGCAGGGTCACGGCCTTCTGCCCAGCAGCACCTGGCAGGGTAGACAGCCACTCACCAAGCACCAGTCCCTCACCTCCCACATCCTGGACCCTGACCCCAGCATGACATGTTTCCACAGTGATTCAAGGGGAAGACCCAGTCCTGCTTCTCACCTATGGTTAGTCAGGTCAGCAGAGTGTCGGGGTAGGAAACAGATGTGGCAGCAGAGGACCCAGGCCTCAGTGCTGGCTTCTTAGGCTACACCCCTGGCCCCCACTCCAGTGCACTGCCTCCTCCTCCTGGCAAAAGAGGAACATTTTGTTTAATTGAAAAAAACCAAAGCTAGTTCTCCAGAAAAAATGAACAAAATCCAAATAAAACCCTGGAAGAACACATGGCCGCTGGCAAGTGTGAGGAGGAGAAAGAGGCCGACCACCGCAGCATTGGAGAGGTGGCTGAGGTGGAGAGCCAGGCAGAGGGAGTAAGGTAGGTTTGCAGGACCCACAGAGGTGGCCCAGCACCGGCAGCAGCCATGGCACAGGCCCTGCTCCCACAGCCACGAGGCCTGACCAGTGAGAGGGACCGGCCCGGTGAAAGCAGAGCCACCAAGAGCACTCTACCTGGAGTAGAAGAATGTGACTAGGGATGGAAGATGCCACCTGATGGAGCCATCACAGGAGAACCTCCCTGGCCCACTGGGCCCACCCTACAGACATTTCCAGTTCCTGCATGGGCTGCTTCAAGTGGAGAAGCAGAGTCCTCCAAGTGACTGTGGGCTGGGACTGTGCCCAGCAGCAGAGTGCTCACCCAGCACCAGATGCCAAGAGCTCTAAGCACACCGGCCACATAGCCACCAGCCCTGCCAGCCCTGCCAGCTGGTGCTCCCAGGCTAATTCACACGTTCCATATGACCTCCATGTAAATGTTTGGAACCTCAAGTCTTATTCAGAAGCCCATCCAGAAAGGGAAATGCTCAATAAAAAGAACCTGTGGACAGAGGCGCTTGGGACCCTCCTGCGACAACAAGGACACAAGAGCCCCAGAACTGCACTGGATGTCATGGGGACAGGCTGCATGAGGGACCCTGCTCATCCCCTAGATAGCCAGGACTGCAGCGGTCACCAGGTGCACCCATCTGGGAGGTCAGTGGTCTGACTGAAAAGGAAGCCACGGGAGCACAGGTAACACGAAGCATGGAGAGAAAGGAAGCCTGGTGAGAAAGGTGGCTACAGAGAAGCTCCCACCACCAGCCAGGCCAGAAAGCAGACCTCAGGCAGACAGCTGCAGTAGGCCACATGTCCACCCACACCAGCAGCAGAACCCATGACCACAGCAAGTGCGAGCCTTCCACCAAAGGTTGGATTTGAATGTGAAGAAGGGACTGTCTGCTGTCATCAGACTCGAAGCACCAGAGTGAGGCCAGGGACTGGGGTGGCGGCAGCACACACAGGAGTGAGTCAACCTGGACACTTAGACAAAAGCATGAAGGTGTTCGTGAGAGGGAAGAAGCCTGGCAACCACCTGCCCATCAGCCAGGGAGGAGCCAGGAGACCCGGGAGATGGGCTCAGGGGAGGAGACACAGGCACTGGCAGAGGCCCCATTGGCCATTGCACACACACCACAGCTATCTTGGGGAGGACTGGGCTCACCTGCTCCACATGGGGCTCCTTGGTGAAGGAGATCCTGGTGATGGAGTGGGATGCAATGCACAGTTTCTGCCCATTCACTGCACCTTCCTCCACCTCCACAACACCTGCGAGGGGTGGAGCTCAGCTGTAGCCTCCCATTCTGGCTCCAGAGAGCAGCTTCCTCCCCACAGGAGGCTGGACTTTGAGACTTCCAGCACAAGGTCCTTCTCACCTGCACATGGCCTTCTGAGTTTTGAGTGTGTTAAAGTACAGAATGGGTATGCTGGGGGGTTGGCCTCTGCAGAGGTGCCCTGGACCTAGGCCCTCCTACAAGAAGACCCCACTGGAGCACTGTGGGATGGCCATACCCACTGACTTCCACCCACTGCCATGCCCACCAGGGCCTAAACAGCTCCACTCTAGGCTGGGTGCATCCTGAACATCCAGGAAGGGAGAAGTTTTTGGTCAAGTGGGCAAGGTCAAGGTCATGCAAACTTTTTGAGAGTAATTTCTTTTTCAGCACTGGAGACTAACCACAAGGGCTTAGGGCCTCACTAAGTTGCTGAGACTGGTCTTGAACTTTGGATCCTTCTGCCTTAGCTTTCCGAGTCCTGGGGATTGCAAGTGTGTGCCATGACCTGGCAGTCTGATTGACTGAAGTAATGAGGGTGGTAAGGGTGGCTGATGAACAATTTCAGAAGGACCTCAAACTGGGGCAAACCAGACTTCCAGAAAAGGGCCTTGCTGCCAGACTGTCCTCCTCAGGAGCCCTGCTCCTCAGGAGGTGACCACAGCCCATATGCACACCACACTTCCATAGTCCCTGAGCAAGCACACCTGGGAGGTCATCTGAGAGGCCCTTGCCCCTGCTCTGCTGGGTATGGGCAGTACCTGTGTTCTGGGCACTGATGAAGACCACCTTGTTGGTGTCAGGCTTGAGGCAGAAGAAGCCACATTTTCTGTGCAGGGGTCTGTGTGTGTCTGGGTGGAAGGAGTTGAACCTGCAGGAAGTTGAGATCTGGGGCTGGCACCGGGCTCGCCAGTGGCCATGCTCAGGTGTGGAGGCACCCAGAAACAGCCCAACACACAAGTGTCCTTGGGCCCTGCTGTCTCTGCCCCTCCAGGCCCTGGGGTCCTGGCTGGCTATCACTGTCCCCAGGTCTGTTGTTCCCCACCTTCCACCCAGTGCTGTCCAATGTCCATGGGCACTGAACAGCTCTAGGACCTCCTTCTGTTGAGCCCAAGTCGAGCTGGTTTGTGTGGTGGAGACAGAGAAGGCACGGGTCCCTGGCCAGCATACACCCTGTGGCAGATGCAGGAAGAGGGACATAACGCTGCTAGATGAGCACCCAGACCGAAGCCCTTTCCCTGTATGGCTCAGGACGCCATGCTGCCTGCAGCCTGTCTACGGTTCTCATGGCAAACTTTGGATAGGTTGGGCATCACTGACCACACCTGGCCTGGGGCACCTGTGTGAAGGACCTGCACTGTGGAGTCCAGGGCACACATGTGCCCACCTGTGCTGGCACCTGACCCCACTCCACTGCTCTCCCATACCAGTTACAAGATGGACTTTCTGATTCCTGGCACAGGCCACAGTTCAAAGAGGTTGATGACACTGTTCTGCATCATCTCTACAACCCAGAATCCCACTGCTATGGGTCGGACTGACAGCTGGCCCCTCGACACTCCACCCCGTGGAAAGCTGGCCCCTCATCAGTCCACCACTGCTATGGGGACTGTGAGCAGATGGGTGTGGCTGCCCTGGGGGTACATCTTCCCTGTGCTCCCTGCCCTTCTCTGCTTTCTAACCCCACCATGAGCTCCCTCCACGGAAACCTTCCCCATGACACGCTGCCTCACCTCGGACCCAGAGCAATGGAGAAGGCCCTCTGTGGACTGAGACTTCAGGGACTTGAGCCCCAAAGACCTTGCCTCCTTTCAGCTGTCCTCGGTCTTCTGGTAACAGTAAAGCAAAGCTGATTCAAACACTACTTAGAGTCACATGCCCTTGTCTACTCAAACAAGAATGACACATTTGGCCACAGCGGTGGTGCCTGTGTCCAGCAGTCTGGGAGGCTGCGGTGGAAGGATCCCTGAGCCTGGTTGTGAAACAGTGTTTTTAAACAAGATCTTCTAAATCTCTCCAAGACTGGAGGTGTTATAAATACAAGTGAAGCTTCTAAAATCTGAAACTCAAAATAGCATCATGTCAGGGCTCGGAAATGCTTAGCCTATGGAGTATTCCAGATTAGGTTATGCAACCAACAGTCTGTGCACACATCCTAATCCAACACTGTGCAGCCTGGAACAGGTCTGGTCCTGAGCCCCAGGCTGACTCGCTGACTCCATCACACAGCAGAGGCTGGAGGAGCACAGGGCCCTCCCATTCCAGAGGCCCAGGAGCCTCTGCCTCCTCCAGAACAGCAGGGCTCTCCTAGTGAGTGTGCTGTGGGACCCAGCTGAGGACCTCACTGTGGCCAAGACTCTGAGAACCACAACTCTAACAGATTTCTCAATTCACAACCAACTCAAGGCAAATCAGGAGGAAAGCCACACCCCTTGTTCTCAGTGATACTGGGGTGACTAACTTCCACACGGGAATTCAGCTCAAGATCAGATGAAAACAAGCACACACTTGTTCCACGCTTGGTTTACAGCAACAGCCCTGTGGTTTGCATAACACCTTCACACATGCAATGAACTCAGAAAGACCATGCCACCACTCCTGCCTCAGATGGCCTGCAGGTTCCTGCTGGACCCTCTCTGTTCTGGATCAGCCTAGAACTGGGAGCCCACCATGGGGGACTTATAAGAAGTTGAGCATGGGCTGGCCCATGTAGGAGATGTGCAACTCCTCCAGGTACTGGAAGGTCTGCAGGGTCGTGTATGTTCCAGCTCCCAGAGGGTCAGACAGGCAGGTGCCCAGCATCCAGGACAGTGGCTCCATCACTGGGTTCATCTTGGGAGGCTCTGAGGACAGAAGGACGGCAGTCAGCAACCTCCTCCTGTGCACCTTGCTGGGCTTCCTGTGGAGAGGCACACACTGCCAGAGCACACCACAGATGGGCACCACTGGAGCCAGCAGTGCCACATGGGCAGAACCTCATGAGTGACCACAGAAACACAACTCAGAGGAGCCAGGGAACCAGGGCGGACAGCAGCTCCTGTATGGGGCCAGGGATATGGAGATGGAGAGTGGGGGTGTAGGGCTCAGTGACTTCCCCAGCTGTGCCTGGTAAACCAGCGCTACAGCTCGGCTAAGAGACTTGGGGGTGGGCAGAGGTGGGACAGTGTGTGGTGGGGACTGAATGCTACTGAGTGGCTTCATATGACATGAGGTCAGCAGGGTGAAGTACCTCTGTGTCCCCCACCTCAGACTGCCCATCAGGGCTGCCTCTTGTGGGCCAGGGTTCTTCCCAGTGCCTGTGTCTGGAGGCTGGAAAAGAACACTAGGGATGGCAGGAATGTAGGGGTCTCTTCCCACCCTCCAGGCCATCTGTTAGGAGCCTGGGCAACAGGTGCAGGAGCCCTAGGCACCAACCACAACAAGACAGTGGAGGTGGAGGGGGTGGCCTGACCAGATGGCAGGAGTGGTGGTGGGGGAAGGGCTAGGTTCAGGACGCCCAGGTCAGAGGGAGTGGACATGGGATGGAGGGGCTCTGAGGGTTCTGGCCTGAGCTCCTGGAAGATGAGCTGCCATGCTGACCTGGAGGCGCAGACTGAGGTGGAGCTGGAGGCCCAGTGCTGTAGGCCCCAATGCAAAGGCCAGCACCTGTGCACATTCCTGCTGGTTTTTCAGGTTGACTGACAGCTGCTCAGCACTGAGAAAGGGGGTTCCCCTCACACCTGGGCCTTCCAGACTCTGGCCCGACAACAGGCAGGGCTACCATCACAGCCTGGCCTGCCTCCATACCAAGCAGGACCAACTCACGAGGCCCTTGCCTGAACAGGCTGAGGTTGAAGCCCTGCCTGTGGCTCTCACCAGCTGACCTGGTCCTCGGGCAGTGCTGAAGCCCAGGTGTGGGTCAATGCAGGGGCCTGGGCACAGAGGAGTGAATGGGGGCTGGTCTGCCAGTGATTCGATCAGGGGACTAGAATCTGACCTGCTGCCCCTCACAGAGTGGTGATCTGCAGCCTTGACTCCCAACACACACCTGAGCCTTCCAGGGAGAGCAGCATAGGTGCCCTGCTGTGGCCCTTCACAGAGGCCAGCATGAGCTGGCAGCACCAGGGGTCAGTGCACCCCTGACCCCTGGCTGGAGGGCAAGGAGCCTGCCCTGGAGGCTCAGGAAGTGAGCCTGTTTCTGTCTGCTCAGGAAGTGCTTGTCCAGTCCTGCCCACACACTGGAGGCTGGCAGCTCATGTGAAAGCTCTCCTGTTGGCCAGCAGGCTCCCCAGGAGGCTCCCCAGAAGGTCCCTCCACTCAGCAGGTCCAGGGCCTGGGATAAGCCATGACTGCCCCCTCATGGGGAGATGCTCAGTAGCAACAGCTGAGCTGGACACCACTTAGGAGGCAGGGCCAGGGTCACGGGCCAGGAGGGACCACATTACTCACTAAAGGGACATCTGAACCCACGCCTTGGTGGACATGACCCTGTCTTCCCCAGACCAAGGCAACCCTCCTTAGCAAGCAGCCCACCCAGTTGTCCTCATCTCTGTCCCTCTGATCCAGCACTAGGTCATGCTGCAGCTGACCAGAGGCCCAAGGGAGACCTGTTCCCAAAGCCTGGAAGGCATTACTTAGAGACAGGGCGAGGAAGACAGAGCCTGAGACACACTGGCATCTGAAAAAAGTCCACAAATCAGAGATAGAGAGAAGCAGAAGAGAGGCAGTGACCTTGCCTGTGGCTCTCACCTGACAGTCTGTCTGTGGTCTTCCTGGGAACATGACCAAGGAGGTCAGAATGATCTCCACCTCTTCTGGAATGAATGACAAGAATGCTATGACAAAAACTTTTCCCTGAGCTTTATTTCTAGGCAAAATAGGTCACAGATAGAATGCACAGCAGAATGTGGGGGCTGAGGGAGCCAGCTGGAAGAGCCAGGGTGTGGCTGGAAGATGGAGGGAACCAGACCAGGACTGCTGGAGGCAGGTGAGTGGCCACTATTCACCAGAGGAGTGAAGAGTGGGCAGGCAGTGGGGCACAGCCCCTGTGGCCCTCTAGGCTGCCAAGAAGAAAGGCTGGGTAGGCTCCACATCTCCTGAGGTGCAAGGCATGCCAGCATTTCACAAGGCAACATGACTGACCCTCAGCAACCCACTGGTCCCAGACACATTCTGTCCTTCATGCTCAGAGCAAAGGGTGTGTCCACCCCTGGTTTATCTATTCATTCTGAGGCAGGGCCTCAGTCACCTGAGTTGCTGGGACTGCAGGTGCACATGCTGAGTCCAACCACTTCTGTGAAGGAAGACCAATCACCCGAGTGCAAGAACTCAGGAAAGGAAACACAGGTAGGCCACAGGCTGGCAGAAGCTGGGAAAGGAGGAGGAATACCAGCAGGAAGGACACCCACAGGGGCCACGGGGCAGCGCCCAAGACACTCAGAAACACAACTGAGAACAGCAGGCAGACCAGCACTGCTTTGGGATGAGAACCACACCTCCTCACCAGAGCCAGGAGCTAGCTCTCATCACCACCATGGGCAATCGCCCTCATGACTGATGAGAGGTGAGTGGACATGGTGCCCAGATGACACAGCCAGGAGCAAGGTGCTGGGCCAGCAAACAGACCCAAGCACACACCACACAGGTCTGGCCACACTGAGGGGCTGTGGGAGCTTCTCCACAAAGAAGCCTTGAGGCAGAGGCCAGGTACAGGCATCAGCAAAGTGGTGGTCCCTGAGGCGTGCTGAGTGCCAGAATTCCCAGCACCCCAGTGACCTAGACCATGGCTGGAGACCATGCTGGAGACAAGGCTCAAGTCAAAAATGACCAAAGTAAGTCTCCCACCTTACGCTAAGGGCCACTAGGTATCCAGGCTGTGGGGCTCCACACAGGGCCTGAGTGGCCCAGCAACCAGTGTGCTAGGGCCATGACCAGAGGAGGCCACTTGCTGCTCTTGTCTTCTGATTGCCAGGAAAAGCCAGAAATATTGGTTTTGGGATAAAATGCCCCAATTTCTAAAGATTTTTCCAAACTAAAGGAGCTTCTCCTATTGTGGTGTGAGTCACGTAGCCTTGTCCATGGCTATCACGTCCACCAGCCCGAGGAGTTTGGTCTCATGATAAGGGTGAATGAGGCAGGACTGAAGCCCCACAGTCAGGGCCACTGGTGCCCACTGGCTGCAGCGTGACCTGAGGTCAGACACTGACCTAGGAGTTTCTGCTGCAGCCCTCCTAACTGCTAGCAGAGGCTCACTGGAGGAATCCACAAGCACACGAAGTATGGCAGGGAGACAGAAGAGATGCAGGAGCCCATGGGGGTGGGGGGGGTGCAGAGGGGAGTGTGGTGGGCCTAGGAGGCAAGGGAACTCTGTGACAAGGCCTGGGGGTCTTGTGGGCATGGTGGGGGCTAAGGGTGAGGTCTCAGCTGGGTGGGATTCTCAGAAGCCAGGTTGCCCAGGACCACAATCTGCCCTGATCCACAGGGCTGGTGGGAATCAGGCAGGGCAGTGTACTGCCCCCAGGTGAGAGTAGGGTTGTGCTCTGTTCCATCTAAGTTCTGTGACACTGGGTGTCTGGGCCTAAGTGAAGTCTTGATGACAGGAGCTGTGCCTGGGGACTTAGGTGGGGAGAGGATGCAGTTGGAATCCCAGGACTGGCAGGACAGAGTTGCCAGAGCAAGGGGAACTGCTTTAGACATCACATGGTCAGGGAAGCACCCAGAGGCAAGCAGGAAGAAGCCCCTCACACAGAGCTGATGGCAGGAGAGGTGGGCAAGCTCAGTAGAGACAAGGCAAGGTGCTCAGGCCTGTGTCAGGGAGAGTGGGAGGAGTCCCTGGACATGGTCAGCACTGGACAAGGCAGGTGGGTAAGGTGTGCCTGTGCACCTGCTGAAGTCCAGCAGGTCCCCCAGAAGGCACAGGCCCTGGACCACTTGCAGGTACTATCAAGCCCTCCCAACCTTTGCTCCTCAAGTCCTTGATGTGGACACCAACAGCAGGCTGGGCAGGGACACCTGAGCCTGGGTCCCTGGTTCCCCACCCACCCCCACTCCCTGGGTCCTGACCATTGCCCTTCAGCCTTGTTCTCATGAAAGCAGGCTCTGGCCTGCTGGTGTCTGCCATGAGCAGGGATTGGACTGGGGCCTTGCATGGTGGTGGGTGTGGGCACAGGAGGGGGCTGGGAGCAGAGCAGAACCGGCCTGAGCTGGAAAGCAGCAGCCAGAGAGTGGTTCTGGGAGGTCCTGGGGCAAAGATGAGATTAACGGGAGGGGAGTCCCACAGCACTGCCTTTCTCCCCAGGAATCTGCTGCCTCCTAGGGTCCAGGGGGAACCTAGGCCAGCTGCCCCCAATCCACCCATTGACTCAGGCCCTTGTGTTAGTGTCCTCGGCCCCATGTGGACTGTGTGACCTGCAGCTATTTCTTGAACTCTCTGATCCTGGGAGAGTGAGGGTGTTGTCTGCCCCTCCCATGGCCAGCTGGCTCTCAGGACACCCCTCAGGCCTGCTTGTGCCTGTGTATCACACTTAACCCCAGCCCCTCCCTGGGTGCTGGGCTCTTGGCCTGCTGGCTTGGGCCATCCTGGCCTCTCTGCCTGTGGTGTGTGCACACTGGCCTTGCACACTGGCCCTCCAGCTGGCTTTCCTGCCAAGAGTGCAGCCTGCCAGGCTCCACCCTGCTGGGAGGCTGCCACCCATGCTTCCTCTGATGTAGCCACCCTGAGCCGCAGCTCCCAGGCTTCTGCCTCCCTTGTGACAGGACAGCCGTGGCCCCGGTAAGCAGCGGCCACTGCTGCTGGTCCTTGTGCTTCCCTGAGGGTTTTGAGTTCACCACTGCTCATTTCCATTTATTTTTTTTTTTTACTTTTTTAAATAACTTTTTTAAATAAAGTTTTCGCAAAGGTAAAATATTATACTTAAAATAGGTCTTAGAACATGAAAATACTAAGTTCTCTAATTGTATTCCAAGATAGTCTTTAAAACATAATATCCTATATATCACAGAAGAGCAACCTTGATCTGCAATTGTACAGAATGAATTTTACAAATATAATAAATATATTTATGCCATTACACATAACAGTATGTGCAACAGCAGTTGACAAGAGTAGCTCAGAATAACCCCCAAGTTGCAACCCTGAGTATACCAGACTGATTTAAGGATACATGACTGAAGGAAAGAGTAGTTAGTAACACAATATAATTCTTCCTCTAAAAGAGAAGGAATATAGCTTGTTTGTCAAAATAAACAAAAATAGTTTGATCTGTTCTTAAACCACAGAAAAATAACAATACACGAAGGCAGGATTCAAAAGGGAATACTGCCTTTCAGAGTAATTTAACAAAATAGAAGATTAAAATGCAAAACTAACACAAACCCATGAGGAAACATATAAAACTACTTTTTAACCAACAAATTCAAAATTTGCTATAGCTGATTCAGACAGGTAGGTGGGAGACAGACATTATGAAATGAAAACGTACAAAGACAGATCAATAAAATATTACATTGCAAAGCTCAAAAAAGCTCAAGATGAAATAATCTGAAATACAGGAATTTTCTCAAGTAAAAGAAAATACTAAAGTTGTAAAGGGAACTCCCAAGAAGAAATTATGTTTTCCTATGCAAGGTATATTTACCCCCTAACGATAATAGTGAATCATTGCTATGATAATAAAAAAAATTTACTCTTAGGGGAGACAATTCTTTTTACTTCTCCATAAGAGCAAGGAAAAAAATCCTTGACTTTCACTATAACAAAAAAAAACCTTTATACAAAAGCTATTATATTTTCATATCTTCTAAAACCAGGATCTATTTTGCTTCTCAAGAACACATTTTCATCACTAGACACAGTGCTCAACTCTAGTTGCAATCATAGAACATGAGTGGCTTTGATTTTTAAAAAGCCAACAGTGCAAATTATGATGACATTTAATTAACAGAAAATGTAAACATATCAAAAAATATAAAAACTTTTCTAAAGATCCCCCTCATATAACAGATATTTTACTCTACAAATGAATTGCACATTGAAGAGTTGTTTTAGCCACATTCAGTGCTCTACAGAAATTAAATGTGCTATCAGGCTCATTTTCACTTCTGATCAAAAGTCAGCAGTGGTTTTATTTCTCCTGATTATAAGAGCAATATATTTTACCACAGAAAGATGAGAAGACACAGAAGAAGTACAGGAAGGACTCTTAGAAACCTTTACTAACCAGGTGTCCCATGTGAAGTCTGGGCAGAGGAACTGGGTGTGGTGGGCACACCTCCCACTCCATCCCCACTACTCGGAGGCAGAAGCAGGAGGACCACAGGTTCCCAGCAAGCCTGGGCAAGGCCTAGTGGCAAAGGCTGTGGAGGTGGCCTGGTCCCTAGTGCCTGTGTGCATATGTGCATGCATATGAAATAAAGGTCAGTGCAGTATCTGTTTCTCCAAGGATGATGTCCAAATGGCCACCAGCAGGCTGGGGTGTGACTCAGGCAGAACTCGCTCAGCCCTCCAGGTCCTGGGCTCCACCCCATCCACACACATGCAGCCCAGCAGGACGAACCACTGTCCAGCACCACCAGCTGTTAGGCAAAGATGGGCTGGACCTCCTCGTTCCAGGATGGCTAGTCCCACAACTGCAAGCATGGAGGCTGTGTGAGCACTGGAACCTCACCAGGCATGTGACCTCTTAGCAGATAGCCTGGCAGGTCCCTGGGGTTAAACATGGAGTTTCTATATTACCTGGCAGCTCTAGGTAGAGGCCCAAGAGACCTGGAAATGGGCAACGGCATTCTTCATCCTGACTGAGAGGTGGGAAAGGCCCACAGTTTCCTCTGTTGGCAGACAGACATGGAACACTATTCAGTCATGGACAAAAGTGACCAGTGCCCTGCACCAGGGTGGCAGGACCCTGGGCACCATGCTGGGCACCCTGCTGAGTGAGACATGTTGGACAGGAATACCATGCACTCCAGGTAGGAAAAGTTTGTAAGGAGGGACCAGTTGGTCAGGGGACACAGGCATGGTTTGGAATTGGACAGCTGTGGACAGTGTGGGTGTACAGGAGGCAGTATCCCACTTCTAATGATTATGTTCAGTCCTTGGTAGCACTCCTGCAAATGCCTGTGGCTGAGCTGTGCCAGTGTGGCTGCCCACAGAGTGCTCAGTTCTCTGCAGGATGACCTCAGGTCCCCCTATTGGGCCCCATGGGAATCCTCCCTTTCACCCTCCACTGGTATCTGCTGGAGTCCTGGGGCTCAGTGGGCACAGGAGGTCCAATCTGGAGTTGTGACTGGGCAAGGTCAGGAGGCCCTGTTGCCCTGCTGTACTTGAGCAGAGCCCTGGGGTAGGAGCTCAGCAGTGGAGGGCCAGGGCCCAGCAGGCATGCTGGCCCCTTGGCAGCTGGCCTATGGGGCCAGTTAACCAGGCTTGAAGCTTGGGTGTGGCTGGACAGGGGAGGGTTTTGCACAGTGCGTGGTCTGAGCTCAGGGCTGTTACTTTGTGTGGAGGTGAGAAGAGTAGAACAGCTTCACCTACCTGAAGTGGCAGTTTGATGGCGTTTGGCACACTGGTGTGGAGACCCCCACTTGGCTCACCCCACCAAGCCACTGACCTGCTCTGGCTGCAGGTGCTATTCTGGACACTGAACACATGGTCTTGTCCAGTGCAAATGCTGTGCATCTGGCTCCTTTCACTGGCTGTTCTAAGGTCTCCATTGTTCATGTGTTTCTCTCAGTGCTGGGGTGGAGTCCGGGCTCTGACGACTGTGAGAGTGGCTGGCCCAGAGCTCAGGAGAACTTGTCTGGGGCTGTGATCTGTCTTCCCTGAGGTGGCCCCAGCTCTGTTCTGCTATTCAGTTGGTCAGTTGTCTGGGAAAGGTTCTTTCCATGGGCCTTGGCTCCTTCATGAAGGATGACAGGGCTGTCCTGCTGCAAAGGGACAGGTGTGCCCAGGGAGCCCTTGCTGTCCCTTCATGCAACCCCAGGTCTGCTGGGCCCTGTGCTGAGGTAACTCCCTGGAGTCTCTTTTGTCCTTGGGTTGGGCACCTTGTCTGCCCTAGGGTGGGTGGGACTGACCTATGGGAGATGTGGCAGGGTCCCCCAGGCCATCGGCTGGCCGAGAGCCACTGGGGTGAGGCCTGCAGGAGGTATCTGGCTCCCAGGCACCACCTGGGCATCTCTTGGGCATCTCCACTGCCAGTGCCTGACCAGCAACTCTCTCTGCAGGCATCACGTGGGGCAAGGTGGTATCTCTGTATGCAGTGGCTGCAGGACTGGTCATGGACTGTGTGCGGCAGGATCAGCCCACCATGGTGCATGCCCTGGTAGACTGCCTGGGGGAGTTTGTGCACAGGACCCTGGCAGTCTGGCTGAGGAGGCGTGGTGGATGGTTGAGCCCCTGGTTGCAGGGCTGTGGGGGTGACTTGGGGTGCCAGGAGCCAGGGCCCTGACACAGGCCAAGGGAGAGTGGATGGCACTGGGGCAGTGCCCAGCTGGCTCCTGCTGTCTGAATCCTGCACTGACTTGATTCCTGCTCCTCCCCATCATGCCCTGCCCCAGCTAAAGACCAGTGAACCCTAGAAGGTGGCCAGCAGAGCGGGCCCATGGCCTTGGGAGAGGCAGGACTCTGGCACCCTCAGTTCTGCCCATAGCACCCTCTCCTCCTCAGAGCCCAGCATCACCCACTGGAGCAGGGCTGCACAGCCTTGGGGGTGGGTGTCAGAGGCAGACCCTCCGCTGTCTCCATGCTCCACTGGCCACCTGGGCCTGGGCATTAAGGTGGGCTGAACCTGTAGAGTGGGTGGTGGGACTCAGTCCCCCCGCTAGTGGGCCTCTGGTCCCATCTGGACACTGGGCTTCTTGGGGAGGGTGTATTCCCAGCAGAGACCTGAGGATGCTGACCTCCTACCTCTTCCCAGCAGACCCTAGCAGGCCCCAGTGATCAGGAGGCCAGAAGGGAGTATGCTGGTCAGCACTGAGGCCAGTCCAGGAAGTGGTGCATGCACCCACCATTCTGAAGGGCCTCAAGTCCAGGGTTCCTTGGCTTCTGGAAAGTCCTGCCTCTGCTCCCACTCCAAGCAAGGGTCCAAAACTGTTCACTGTCCCTGTGGGATGGCTGTTTGAGGCTCCTCTGGGATGCTGGCAAGCGGGGGGCATTTGGGAGTCCTGGTGCAGGTGACTTCTCTCCTTCTCCAACCTGAGCCCTCTCTTCTGCTGCCCAGATCCTCAAGTGCCTACAGTCCAGTCCTGTCCCCTCCCCAGGCAGCCTGGTGCTGACTGTGTGGGTTGGGGCTGGGCTTTGCTCTGACAGTTCTATCTTCCCTCGCAGACTGACATCCTTAGGTGTGTGGTCAGCATGGACCCTGGCCTACGTGCACACTGACAGGTAGCTGTGCTCTGCAGTTTTGGCTTCTTCCTGAATGCTGTCTTCTTCATGCTGCTGCCAGAGAGATGAGTTTCCCAGCTGAACAGAAGCTGTGGCTTGGCCCCTGGTGTCCACTCCTGGAGGCCAGCAGCACCTGGGAAGAACCTCTCCCTTCTGAACCACATTCCTCTGCAGACCCAGACCCCTGGGAGGGATGAGTGGAGAGGGGTTGACTTCAGTGCAGCTGCAGTCCCTCTCCTGGACCCCTGCCAGGAAGTCAGGGTCAGCTCCCTACAGCACATGCTGCCTGATGCCTCCAGCCCTGGAAGGGCCATTTCAGGACACAAGCTGCTTTGGTCCTTGTGGGCACTGGGCCCTGAACAGTCAGTCTGAAAGAGACTGGCTTGCTGAAGCCAGAGGATCAAGAGCTCCTACTGGCCTGGTCAACAGCACATGGCTCCCATGCTGGTGGCCTCACCCATTTCTAGAGGGAGGGAGTGTCCCTGACCTTGGTGGGTTCCAGGCCAGTGTCCTGACCAGTGGACCTCTGATCCTATGGGCAAGCAGGACCTATTGAAGCTTCACATTGTGGAAAATGATCATGAGCCCTGCTTTCCCTGTGCCTCCCTCGTCCGGCCCCCTGAGGACTTGATGCTGGGAAGCCGAGCCCCCAGGGTGCACTAGAGGCTGAGACTGGCCCAGGAGAAGTTTTGCAGTCCCAGCAGCCCAGCCCAGCCCTGCTGAGCATGGCCCAATGCCCTCTGGTCCTCTCAGGCCCAGTGCTTGAATTGGTCCTCCCCTCTGGCTCCTCTGCCCACCCTGTAACTGCACCTGCCCCCAGGCCCCAGTGGGAGACCATGTGCCAGGTCATCTACCTGGCAGAGAAGGCCCTACAGGAAGCAGCCTCAGGGTTGTGTGGCCTTCAGGTTCCACTGGGGGACACAGACTGGAAATAAAGTCCAAACCGAGGTTTTTATTTTAGTTGCCCTGTGTCCAGTGATGTGCAAGGATGCTGTGTGAGGTGTGGTAGGGGCTCTGGTCTGTTCAGGTGGAAGGGTTGCAGATGCCTGCTCAGTGATGTGCAAGGGTGCTGTGTGAGGTATAGTAGGCGCTCTGGTCTGGTCAGGTTGGAAGGGTGCATTTGCCTGCTCAGTGATGTGGGAGGATGCTGGTCAGACAAAAATGTGCAAACACCTCTCCCAGTCAAAGCTTCTCACAGTCCAGGGTTTGATGTGGCAGTAGAAATACAAGGGAAAGGGACATTGCCATGGGGGTCTCCCAGGCTCCAGGTGACCTCAGAACATCAAGGAGCAGAAGGGATTGCCTGGCTGTTCATAGGAAGAGGAGCACAGGGGTCAGGCCCCACAGGTAATCAGAGGGCTGTGCCTGCCATCCCTCAGCTGTGGGGTCACCCAACCATTGGGCCCAGGACCTCATTCCTCTGGAGCTGGATCATAGTACCAGTGAGAGTCTGACCTTGCAGGGCAAGCCCTGTGAGGGTGTGAGCTGGGAAGGAGTGGCATCCTGAGGAAGCAGGGCACACTGAACCTGGGATCCTGTGGAGGTATCTGGCCAGTGGACGCTGCTTCCCACCAGAGAGGCAGTTGTCTAACTGTCCCAGAGCGTGGCCTTGAGGCAGTTGCCCTGCAAGAGGATACAGATTCTCCCACACCACCTGTTTCTAGATGCCAGTCCTGCAGACCCCTGGAGCTGAGGTTCACATGGGACCTTGAGGGACTGTTGTAGTTTTCTCACTCATGTAGACCACTGGGAACACGGAATGCAGAGTGAGTGTGGGAGAAGGAGCACAGTCTGCAAGGCAAGCAGAGGTTCTGGACTCAGTGTGAAACCCAGAGGCCTGGAGGGTGTGCTGGAGTGACGTGTCCTCCCTCCCTGCCCCACGGGCAGCCTGGACCTTGGCAGGCACTCCTGCAGAGCAAGGCCCTTGCCCAGGACTCAGGTCCTCAAGCCCAAGTCCATCTCCACAGGCACAGGTGAGGTGGTGCCACTGGCCAGACCCCCATAGGGCCCACAGTCACAAACATGCACCTCTACTGCACACCTGGGGTCCTTCAAGGGGCCCTCTAGGGAAGAGCTGGCTGTCCTTTCCCACAGGCCTGCAGAGGCTCCTGGGGACCCTGGTGGCTGAATCAAATGGACCACAGTGAGACCCTTTGAGCCCTCCCAGGGATGCTGTGCTTTGCTGTGCCACCAGAGGCTCACACATGTGCACACACACAAGGACTAAGGCCAGTTTGCTCCACAGCTGCAGTCAGCCCGTTTCTCTCTATCCTCCTGTGTCTATCTGCTTCCAGGCCAGCACAGGGCCTAATTTCCATGGAAGGGGCCTTCTCTCAAGGCCTATCCAACTCCAGGATGGGTCACGGGACACTGCTGGAAGGTGAACACATCACAGGATTGAGACACCATCCACCAAGTTTTTCTAGCCCTGCCTGGCCTTCAGGATACTACAGCCCACCCTACCCTGATGAACCCCCGGTGTTCCTGCCGCTGTCCTGGCTCCTTCCCCCTCCTGGGAAGCCCCATCTGCTCCTCTCACATTCACCAGCCCCAGGCAATGTGCACAGGATCCCAGAAGCCTCTTAGCAGCCATGTGAAGTCAGCTCAGTGTGGACACTGCTCTACATGACCACCATCTGGGTTGTCTTGGCTCCACCTGCCTGAGGGGCAGCAGCCTGAGTGAAGGGTGCAGGGGTTGTGGTTCTGTATGCTGTCGGGTTCCCATCTGCACCTCTTGCTGCAAAGGCTGTGATCTAGTCCAGCACAGGAAATTCTCCATGCCAAAGGCCCAGAGAAGCGGCAGGTTGAAGAAGCAGAGATCAGTGGCCTGGCTCCAGGAAGAGATGGCCCATCAGAGCAAGGACAGATGCAGCATCATGGAACAAGCAACATGAGCCCAAGATGAGGAAAACTAGGGATATCTTCAGGGCCCCAAAGTGGACATGAACAGGTGCAAAAAGAAATGTGTCTTGGTGGCAAAGTTGGACACCCCTCAAAAAAAGCCACAAATCAAATGTAACTCTTATAAAAGCAACAGAATGCCTTCCCCTGAATCTAAAAGTCAACTAAAGTTCACAAGAGAGAGAGGAGTAAAAACAGTCTGGACCAACCTGAAATGGAGTAGGGTGGGTGTGGAGCCCGCTGGAGGGCTGGGCACCCTAACAATGACACCTGAAGGGAAGAGGGAGGGGGAGTCTGGGATAGCCTGACACTGTCAGGAGGGAAGAAGGTCCACCCAGCAGAGCACAGGGCCTTCTTGTGCATTGTAAGATGTACCAGGAAGCTGCTGTTCACTCACCTCCCAGGCTCTGCTCTGTGAGCAGGCAGAAGCATGGGGTGCCCAGGGGTGGGGCCTGGCAAGCACTCCCAGGTACTGGCAGCAGAGTTGGATACAGCCCCAGCCTCCAAGTCCCCCAACCTGGGCTGTGTGTCAGCTCAGGTCCTTGCCACAGGCCACACCCACCCCTGGGCTGGACACAGACCTGGGCTCTCCCCTGAGCTGAGGTGTCCACATGCCCTGGGGTTGCAGCTGCCTGAGCCTGTTGCCCATCCCTGTCAGTTCTGCCTCTGGAAAAGGGATCTCCTGGTGTGTAGGTAATGCCAAGGCTCGGCAGTGCTGGAGGCTGTCGCCACGCCTGAATCCACTTGCAGGCACTCAGCAGCAAGTGGGGGAGGCAGAGATGACCCTGGTCTGGAGCTGGGTGCCAGAAGGGGTCACCAGCAATGAAACAAAGTTGTCATGGGGTAATGCATAGGACAGACATGGTGCTGGTGGTCACCACCACCTGGCTCCTGGGGCTCCTGATTTGGGGAAGAGGCCTAGACTCTTGCTCCTAAATGTGATGGAAATGACCTTCATTCTTTTTCTCTTTCTGGAGACAAGGTCTCACTGCATTGTGGAGGGGTGGTAGTGGGGCTCAGGCAGCCTTCTTGCCACAGCCTCGAGTGACTGGGGCCCCAGGTGTGGTCACTGTGCCCGGTGCTGTGACCCTTTGCATTCCATCTTTTGTCTGTAACACTGTAGTCCACTCTATTAAAGACTGATAGGTACTTTAGATCTTGTTAAAAAACTGCAGGAAGAAAGAGAGGCACTTGCCTACTACCTGAATTTTCTCTTGCGGGGCAAGGGGTGGACCAAGCGGGAGCTGCCCTGCTGAGCTCCACCCCAGCCCAAGACCAAATTTTTAAGGAAAACTGTGGGAGGAAATCAGCAGCAGCAGATAAAAACACATGCCATCAACACAAGAGGTAACAGGCAACATTCTCAGTCATAAAAATAAAGGACTTTTATTTGGTTTTTCTACATCACTCCAGGAGCATCTGCACAGGGCCGCCTGTCAACTGCAGCCTTGCAGGGCCTGGGCTCTGGAGTGCTGGCTACAGCATCAACTTCTTTTAGGTGATGTGAAGATGCTGGGACAGTGGCTGCGTGGTGGTTGCCATGGACACTGTCTGTTCAAGTTGGCCTTCAGAATTCAGCCTGAATTTTCGGGTAATCTGAGGAGAGAACAAGACAGGTTCCTTATTTGAAGGGCCAGGACTATAATTTCTTGTTACCATTTGATTCTTTCAACTATAAGTATATTAATATTCTCACTGGATTTCATTTTAGAAAAGGGAAATAAAACAGGTTAAAAAAAAGAAAACTGAAAGTAGACCAATAGGTGCTTGGGTTCTTCCCCACCAAGACCCCAAGTCTGGCAGTGGACAACCTCTCTAGAAGGATGAAGGAAGTGTCAGGACATCGCCAACCATGCCGAGGATGCCTCCAGCTGCTCCCCAGTCTTGTCTGGGCTCTGATGCCAGCCCAGCCATCACTGATACCTACAAATATGTTGGAAATATTGATGGCAGGTGGAACTTCTCCAACACTGGAAAAACTAGCAAAATATGAACACAAAACTATGAAAATTCAAAGCTCCCTCAGTGGTGCCCTGATGTCAGCTCTTCTCCAGGCCACGCTTGTCCAACAGCAGCAAGAGAAGCCTAGTTCCAGCTTCTGCCACCTCCACGTGCCCTGGAACCTGAACTGGGGTGGCAGCCATACAAACAGACTGTGAACTGTCTGGATAGCCCACCAGCCCTCTTGGTTGAAAATGTCACTTTAACAATTACCATCCCTGAAAAGAAGCCAGCAGGCCTCCAGGAGCACAGGGCCTCAGACCTGATACCCATCAGAGCACACCAGCTGCTCAGGGGAGAGGCCCACTGAGGGCCTCTGATGAGGACTTCTCCCTACAGGCTCTCTCCAATCTTGGGAAAAAGAAGAGCATGGAACCACCACCACATCCCAGGAATGGGCCGGCTAAGCTCCCAGGCCAGCCCCTGCCCCACAGCACTGTCCCCTGATATCTGCTGTGGCATGCCCAGGCCTTGGCTGCGACACATCTGCAGCCAGACAGCTGTGGGTTCAGACCGACTCCTTCATCTTGTGTCTGTGGGTGGAGAACTGACCTCTCAGCCTCCACTTCCTAATCTGGAATATGGGAATAATAACACTTGACTCTGAGGTCCAAGAGAAGAGCTGGATGAGTCTTCCAGCTAAAATCCCAATGTGGCCATGCAGTGGACGGCACCTTTACCACTAATGGATGTTCTCTTAAGCTCTCTGCAGAACCAGCCAAGAAAACGTCCCTGCCTCTCCTTTCACCCTGCTTCCACAGTCCCCAGTCCCCAAGGCCCCTTCTCCAGGATGCACTGCCCTTCACTCAGGCCTTGTTCCCAGGGAAAACTGTCCATCCATGCCCATCTCAGAGTCATCCTCCTGCCTGGAAATCCACCAAGGCCCGTTCAGTGATCCTCCGCAAAACCCAACGTGTCTATTTTGAGCACTTCCTCTTCCCTGCTGGCGAGGGAGGGGTCTCATCCTAAGATAACTGATGGCAGAACACAGACAGCTGTGTTCTCTGATACCAGGCAGAGGAGGCTGTGAGCCGGTTGTCATTCACTCGTGTTCCCACCCTGGGGCAGGGGGACACTGCCTGCCATGCAGGGCCACATGGGGGTGGACTTGGGAACAGAATAAACAGAGACCACAGGAGGCAGGATTTGTAGCATCCAAAGGGCAAGGATGCCCCAGATTTCCACCAGAGGATGTGACTGACTTCTTTGAATAATTCCACAGACTACCAGGAAGCTGAGGCCCACGACTCAGTGGTTAGTGGGAACTGCCTGCCATGCTCTCAGTGAGGAGGGTGACTTGGCTGGAGGAAACTGTCCACAGGAGCAGAGAGGTGTGAGGGAATTGTAGCCAGTGCCCATGAGACCCTCCTGGCTTCACCAGATTGACAGCAGGGTGGCCTGGTCTATAAAGCAGTGATATGACCAGGGCCTGGCTCCCTGTTGTAAGGACCAGGGAAGCTGCACACAGCAAGCTTCTAATATCAAGTCCAGCACAGGGAAGCACCACGTCCCCTGGCAAACACATGGTCAACCTGGCCATAGGATCAGAGAGCAGGTTGGGAATCAAGCCTGGGTTGAAACTCTGACTCTGCTCTTCCTGTTGTGTGGACTTGGTCTCAGGACTGAGCAAGGGCTTGGGCCCTCTGGGGACAGCACAAGAGCAAGCATGACATCGGGTGCTCAGGCTTCCTCCCCAGCACCAAGGGGATTCAGAGAGGAGGGCTCAGAGGCCTGCAGGACGGGTCTAGTCACTTACTGGGCCCTCAAGTCCACCACGTGACTGCCCAGAGTGGACAGAGCTACCCCCCAGAGTTGGTGCTCCCCACCCACTCTAGTCTCTGTAATTGACATGGTGCCCCTATTGGTACACTCCTCTCCTGTCCTAGAACAGAGGGCACCTGGGGAGCCCCTTATCCTGAGGCTTCTCCGGAGGCCACATGAGTGAGGCTTTGATCTCAGGCCCAGGTCAAGGGCACAACTCTTGGTCTGAATTTGGCTTCTCGTTCAACCTGGCACAGAATCCCGAGGGAAAATCTGACTTCTGACCACTAGCACTCACTGTGGGGCCCAGAGGACAGTGCTAGTCCTTTCATCTCCCATCAGCAACTGCCGTCTGTGATCCACATCCTCGGGATCCCTCCCTTGGCCTCCTTCCCTTTCTCCTAGCAACATATTTGCTCTTTCTCTGTCCTTCTGCTTCCCTCCCTCCCCTCTCCTCCATCCTAGGACCCCAGCTCCATGAGTTAGGCCCCAGATCTCAAGCTTCCTGCAGGTTGCCCATGGGAAACTCAGCTGTTCAACGCTCTTCCAAGTCCTGGGCACAGGACCATAGAGAGGAAGCCTCTCTTTACTCCCTCTTACCCAAAGGCCTGCCCAGGATGGGTAGCAGAAAGAGAAGAAGGGGGCACAGAAGGGGGACAAACTGTCTGGATTGATGTTGACCATGTCTGGAGGGGTGGGATGGGAGTGTTATGAGTTTCTGATGGCAAATGGAGAAGGACTTTGGAGGGAGGGAAGGAGGAGAGAGAGAGAGAGTGACAGAGAGAAAGACAGTCCCTTTGTGCTGCTATAAAAGAATGCCTGAGACTGGGTAGCTAAAAAAAAAAAAAAAACAGATTTATTTGTTACAGTTCTGGAGGCTCAGAAGCACAAGGTCAAGAGACCCACTTCCAGCAATTCTTCTTGCTGCCATCATCCCATGACAGAAAGCAGGAGGGCCAGGGAGAGAGTGTGTGAGGAGGGAGGGTGGGAGCCGTGCTTGCAGGCAGAGCCCTCCTGGCTTCACCACTGCCTCAAGGCCCCAGTATCAATGCTGCTTCATTGAGGATCAAGTTTCTATGGACCCCAGGGGACACACTGAGACCATGTGTGTGTGCAAAGCCAGGAGAGGGATATAACCAGGGGCTGGAGAGAAGAGGGGAGTGAAGTCTGAAACTTCCAGGGAGCCAGGCTGGGGAGCACTTCACCAGCAGCAGGGAAGTCTGGTCTCCAAATCCAGAGAAGCAGATTGGCCTAGCAGCCTCCCAGGGGCCTGGTGTGGCCCCACCACACACAGAAGGAAACAAGACCTCTAGGGGCCTCTCAAGGTTGAAAGGTCCCAGAGCAGAGCCAGCAGGAGTGGGGTGTACCAGGGAACATGGTGACACGTAGAACCATCACCTTTCCTCCCTCTCTACCGCCTTCCTGGGGGCTTCCTGGAGGTTCCCCCACTCTGCCAGAATTCCCAACTCATCCCTGCAGGCCTCAGGAGGCTGCCTCTCTCCCAGGGACGGCTCTCCTGCCTTTGCTAAGCTGTCAGCAAAGCACAGCCAGCTCCAGTTAGGAGCATTTGACTCGAGGGGCACAGGCCGTCACAGGGCAAAGTGCTGGGTTTCTGCCACTCATGGCTTAGTGGAGGTGACTGCAGTTAACCGGGAGCTGGTCGCTCGACTTGAACCACCATGTAGGTGTTCCACTGTCTCATCGCAGCTCATCAGTAGATCAGTGTGTGCGCATGCCCTGGTGCGTCAGGACCCCTTGTTTGCGTGTGCATCTGTGTGCGTGCATTCACGGACATCTGTGTGTCCGTGTCCGTACCTGTGTAGGCATCTCTGTGTGCACACTTGCGTGCGCACCCCTATTCACAAGCTCAAGCGTGAGCTAGGTGTTTGACAGCAGGAATGAGATCCAGATTGACCTCATAAAGCCCTGAGCCGAAGCATCCCCAGGGGTCTTGGAGGCAATCCGTGCAAGCAGGCACGGCCCAGCACCAAGCCACCTGCGCTCATACCCGCGCCCAGGCGCGCACTGCAGGCTGCATGACAGGGGCAGGAGGCGCACAGAGCCCAGCTGGCAGGCCTCAACTCTGAGCAGACAAGGGGCCCTCGCCTTCCAGCCCCCACGCCTTCCAGCTCCCGCAAGTGGCTGCTCTGCCCTCCCCTCCTCTCTGTCTGCTCTCAGGGAGCCCCCAGGCTGCAGCTGTGGGGCTGACTGGGGACACCCCAAGCTCTGCCTCCTGCTTCCCAGCACCAAGATCCCTCAGACCTTTTGCTCCAAAGGACAGGGCAAACACCCTCTGCAGGACCAGCCACGCCTCTGCACCCTCAGGGCCTGTCTTGAGCTCAGGCAGAGAAACAATTCCAAACCTGTTCTTCACACCCCTCCTCAGTCCATGTTAAGAGTGACCCAGGGCCCTCCTCCACGCAACCCTGCACCCCTAGAAAACGTTTTTCTTTTTCTTTTCTAGGCTGTACACTGAAGCGCCTACTAGTGCCTGGAGCGCCCCCTTGTGGCAAAGTTGCACAGGTACAGCATCTGGGACATCAGGATCCCCCTTCTCAGTACCTGAAAGAGGGTGGGAGGCTGGGAGGAAATCCACCCCTCTGGATTCCTGCTGATGCTCCTCCTCCTTCCAGGGTCCTGGGTATGGAGGGAAGGAATCAACGTGGGTACTTTCACCAGATAGAGCTCCGTGAATAACTGGATACAGAATACCTATCTGCCTGGACCTCCAGATGCAGCTGTGCCTCTCAGAGCAACATCCCCTGGGGAAATGTCAAGGCCTTCTTTGCAGGATGTTCAGATTGGGTGGGGATCTCGCTGCCCAGGAAGGGCTACACAAGATTCCATGGAACCAGCCCCTGTTCTCCCAGGTCCTGTAGAACACTCCCTGCCCTCTCAGAGACAGTGTGAAGAAGGTCAGAAAGAAAGAAGAATTTTTCTTCAAAATATTTCAGATCATAAGCAGACATCATTATAACAAGAGCACATACCTAAGCAGCACCTACCAGGCAGCAGGTTCTGTTCTAAATCTTCTGGCTACATTAGCTAATGTAATCCTCCTAACACTTTGGTACAGAAAATTTGCAAAGTATAAAATCACAAGGAAGGAAAATTCTGTCTATAATGCCATAGTGCATTACAATACAGACAAGGCTGTTTTTGCAGCTTTATCCAGATGGTGAGTGTACTGTATACAGCACATCTGCTCTCTGCCTTTCTGCTTAATATAATCACAAGACCCGGGTCATTAGTCTTTGAAAATACCCTTAATGTTTGCTTTGTATTACCTCTTCTCAGTCTACTCTTATTTATCTGACCATTGTCAGGAGGCAAAATTCTGCTTTTACTAAGCATGCAAGCCTGTGCAAGGGGAAGACACGGTGCTCCATTTATTCCAGCCCCTTTGCCTGCTCTATTCTAATGAGGGCCGAGAAGTTTCCCCACAGCCCCATCTTTGGAATCTCATGTGTGTGTTTACATGTGTGTCCTAGCACAGGTGTGAACATGCATGTGTTCACAGACTTGCCCTTTAAGAACTCATGCTTTCTGGGAATCTGTTCTTAAGAATTAAACACAATAAGCTGAGCATGGTGGCACATGTCTGTAGTCCCCGCGGCTTGGAAGGCTGAGGCGGGAGGATCATGAGTTCAAAGTCAGCCTCAGCAAAAGCAAGGTGCTGAGCAACTCAGTGAGACCCTGTCTCTACATAAAATACAAATTAGGGTTGGGGTGTAGTTCAGAGGTCAAGTGCCCCTGGGTTCAATCCCAGGTACCCTCCCAAAAAATGAAGCACACTCAAAACAAATATGTGTACATGCTTGTTTAAAGCAGCACCAGTCACCAGGCCCATGTCCACCAAGGGTGCATGGATGAGCCCATTGTAGTGAGCCCATGGTGGAATGTTCCACCGTGGGGGCAAGGCTCTGACACATGCCCAGTGAAAGAGGCCACACACAGAGGACATACCTGTGATTCCATCTACACCAAAGAAACACCCAGACTGGGCAATGCAGAGAGACAGGAAGTGGATTGCTGGTTGCTGGGGGAGCAAAGAGCAAGGATGTGAGATTTGTCTTCAGGCAAGGAAAGTGTTTGGAACTGGGTGGAGGTGACAGGCGCACAGGGCTGGTGCATGCTGAATGCCACTGGCTTTGGGACCATAGATTTTATGTCAGTTTTGCTTTGACTAATTTAAAAAAAAAATGATCTCGTACCAAGTACTGCTCTCAAACCAGGCTTTAACCAAAATTATTTCTTTTCACCCAAATTATTTTTTCCCATCTGGCCACCCATCCTCAGAGCGGGGCACCCCAAGGCTCCAGCTGGGACTCTGAGTGGGTCACTGGCACCTGCTCCCACCCTACCTGCCTGCCCTCCCTGGCTTTGTTCTGGGACCTATATTTGTCTGACAAATGATTTCTGTCACCGTGTGTGATCTGAATGGCCTCGGATGAGGACTTTGGGCCTTATTTTTATTTTTAGACCATGTCCAAAAGGAACAAAAGCCTGAACCACTGAGGTGAGGTCTGGAGAGCAGTCAAGCTCTTAGAAGATTTGACCATCCTGCTCGGGTAGCACTGAAAGAAAGAAAAGTGGGCTCCTTCACTGCCCTGGAGATGTTGATCCAATAATCAGGTTTTATTTGTCTTCTTAAGTCATGTTCAGGAAAAGGGATCCCTTCTAAGTCTCCTGGGAGACTGTGAAGTAGTCTCTCCACAGGAAAATCCTTGGGAAGCAGCCTGTGGCCTCCTCCCTGCTTCCAAACCCTGCCCCAGGGGAGCTTAGGAGAGGAGGAGGGTCCCTTGTCCACCACCCTCTCCTCAAGTCTCCCAGTGGCTCAGGGGCACCCTTGACCAGGAAAGACTTAGCCCTCTGGCAGCCTGTTTGCAGTTTGTCCTGCTGCACCTGGCACTGGGCTTGGTTACTCCTGATATTGGTTGTCAAATGGTCCCTGAGACTCATCATTCTGACCTTGAAACTCAGAAAAAGATCATCACTTGCTTCTACTCTGCATCCGAACAACCGTATCCCAACATTGCTACCAGCACTGGGTAAGAAGCTTAAGTGGCAGGCACTAGGGCTGCCTTTGGGCTCCAGCTGATTGGCAGATCCATTTGTTTGGGAGCTTTTGATGACAGTAAAGACTGAATTGATTTGGCTTTATCAGTCAGGGGCTTTGCTATCTCACAAAGAAGGAAGTGAGGAGAAAAGGTGAGGAGCTGACTGACCTCAGCTGGTCCCCTGTGAACCTGGCCCAACTTTCCCTGCCCAGCATTTCTGGATGGCTGGGGTTGCTTGGGGCACTCAATCCACACCTAAGGACCTCTAAAGGAAGAGTCTGAAAACCTTTCCTAGAAGCACCTGGCACACCTCCTCCTCAGCGCCCATTGGTCAGAATGGAGTCACCTGACTGTCTGGGACCCAATCACTGGCCATGGAAACAGGATGCCCTTTGTTCATTTACAAAAGTGGTTCTCAAAGTGTGGCTCTGAGACCAGCAGCATTGGTGTCACCTGAGAGCTTGTTAGAAACACAGTTACTGGACTCCACCCCAGAGCCACTGAGTCAGAAATTCTAGGGATGGACCTCAGTACCCCTAGAATTTTTTTTCCAGTGCTGTGTATGGGACCTTGGACCCTCTGCAGACCAGGCAGGCACTCTGTCACGGAGCTATGTTCCAGCCCACTGTGTCATTTTAACTGTATTTTATCAGCTAGAACAAGACCTAATGTAAATTACTAACATCATGAAAAATGAAGATTTCCTAAATAAAAATTCCTAAGATCTAACGAAAGGAAACACACATGATTTTATGTAAAAGCAGCTTAGTTAAGTTTGATAGTTAAGTGTTTTTTCCTAGCTGGGAGTGCAGCTCAGTGGTAAAGCACTTGTCTGGAATGTGGTGGGCCCTGTGTTCCATCTTCAGCACCTCCAAAGAAAAGTTGCTTTTCTTTTTTCTGAACTGCAAATTTAATAGGTCCTTCAGGTGACATGGGGTAAGATTTGATAGCACTGGTTGAGACTAATGATCTATCCATTGTTTATTGTCATAGAACAAGCCACACCAACACTTCATCATCTAAAATAGCAGTGGTTTCATTTGCTTGTGATTCTGAGTTGGACAGGTAGTGTTGGGGGCTATGCCATGTGGATGGTGCCAGGATGGCACCTGGCAGTTAGCCAGAGGTTGCTTTGATCACATCAGCAGTGAGGAGGTTGATTAACATAAGCACACCCAGGTGATTTGTCATTGGCTGTATTCAATTAAGTCCACGCACATAACGTGTGCACAGGTGTTCCCGAGTGCTCCTGCTCGGGCCTGCTCATTTTAATCTTTGCTGTGATATGGCAGCTGGCTCCTCGCCTGATCTCAAGTGGTGCAGCCCCGCCTTCCGCCTACTGGAGGGAATATAAGTGGGCAGTAGGCAGAAGGCAGGAGCAGCAGCTAGTAGAAAGAAGAAGCAGCAGTAAGCAGAAGCAGCAGTAAGAAGAAGCAGCTAGGAAAAGCAGCAGCTAGCAGAGAAGAGAAGCAGCTAGCCCTCATATAGATAGCACCTAGTTCACAGGATGCAGGACACACCTTCAAGAAGCAGCAGAACTTTAAGAAGAAATAGATCTCCAATAAGCATAGAAGCCTCTCTTTCTCTAAAAACTTCCTCTAAGCAAAGTCTCTCTTCCTGATAAGCAAAGTTTCTCTTCCTCTAAGCAAAGTCTATCTTTCTCTCAAAGTCTCTCTTCCTCTATAAATTAGTGAATATAGGAAAAGTAGTTTATTTTCAGTCCACCTCCGATAAATACCCACACAACTGTCGCCGCGGGTGGCGACAGGTAGGATCAAGCTCTGCAGGGTGATGCTCACCTGGGGGAATTGCCAGATCAGCAAATAAAAACACTGGATGCCAGGTACATTTTTATTTCAAATAAATAAGAAGTAGTTTTCTTTAAATTTATTTTTATTGTAAACAAATGGGATACATGTTTCTCTGTACATGAAGTAGAGGCATACCATTTGTGTAATCATACATTTACATAGGGTAATAGTGTTTGATACGTTCTGTTACTTTTTCCTTCCCCCCACTCCTCCCACCCCTCTTTCCCCTCTATACAGTCCCTCCTTTCCCCATTCTTGCCCCCCTCCCATCCCCCATTATATGTCATCATCCGTTTATCAGTGAGATAATTCATCCTTTGGTTTTTTGAGACTGACTTATCTCACTTAGCATTTTTTCCAATTTCATCCATTTGCCTGCAAATGCCATAATTTTATTAATCTTTATGGCTGAGTAATATTCAATTGTATGTATATATATATATATATATATATTACAATAAGAAGTAGGTTTTATTGTAAATATATCCCATTCAATAATTTATACTAAAAATTATTTGTTGTTCATCTGAAATTCAGTTTCACCTGGACAACCTATATTTCTCTGCCAACCAAGCCTCACGTGATGGACTGAGGAGGTGTGGTCCCTGGGGACTCAGGGGTGCCAGGCAGTCTGTTCACTGTGTTGGCAGTTGGAACTGTCACCAGACTGCTCCCTCCACATTGTATCTCATGCTCAAGGAGGCCTGAGGTCCTGATGAGCATCTGAGAGGGCAAGAGTGGACATGGCAAGGGCTCTTGAAGTCAGGACCAGAGGTCACAGGACATCTGTGGGTGAACAAGTACCATTGCTGAAGATATAGCTGGCCTCTGCCCTTGACCACTAGGAGGTGATCCCTCAGTCTCTGCAGTGTTCTGCCTCTTGGAGAATTTGGGCCCTGGACAGCCCAATGGTGTTATTTATGATGGGGGCTGTGGACACATCACATCAGTTCTGATGGCTGTAGGAACTGGACAGCCAAGGTCAGCCCCCTGCAGCTTGTGATGGAGCCCAGCAGAAACTCTGGACTTCCCTGGGTGGCAGTGGTCTTGAGCGTTCTCATGCTTTGTAACTGGGAGGAAGTAATGGCACCCAGAATTTCATGGGAAGAATGACCAGAAGCCCCACATTTGGGTCCCACTCAACCCTCACCCTCTGTGTCCTGTCCCCTGGCTGGTTCTACTTTGTGTCCTTGATGTTACCCTGTGGTAACTTCAGACAGTCCTTGGTAACTTTTGGGGATTGGTTCCAGTACAACCCCCCAAGGATACAAGAATACCAAAACCCATGGATGCTCAGGTTTATATGAAAGGGCTTAGGGTTTGCGTATAACTTGCACACATTTTCCCACTTGTTAAAAGTCTTCTCTAGGTTACTTAAAATACCCGGTTTGATATAAATGCAATGTGCCTAGTCTCTGCACTGTATTGTTTAGGGAATAACAATGAGGGGAGGGGGACATGCCAGCACATAGTCAGACCAGACACAATATTTTCTGAATACTTTTGACCCAAGTTTGGTTGAACCTGCAGACCTGGAATGCCTGAGAATGAAGGCTTACTGTGTAGTGCTGTCCTGAGTTTTGTGAGCTGTTCTGGACAATGATTAAGCCCAAGTTGGTCACAGGAGCCCCTGAATTTTGTCCAGCTGGTCCCAACTGAGAGACACTCAGGGGATTCTTGAACTTAGAGCTGGTGTGACAAGTGAGGACAGTCTACTGGAGACTGTGTCCTCACACTGTGCAGCTGGCTAAGCTACTCCCATGTCAATTCTACCAGGCTCTATTGGCCAAATCATGTCAGGAAGAAAGACCGGGTCTAGAGGCTGACCCCACCTCTTCATGGGGGGCTCTGTGGAGTCACATGCAAAGGTACACACATCCAGGGAGAAGGACAGGGGCCATTTTTACAATTGGTGTGGGGAAGTCATCCGCCAAGACTTCTGTGTCCAGAGACCCATGTCTTCATGAGGTGCCCCTCAAAAACCAAGCAAAACTTCTCCACTCTGCTTCTCTAACACCTGGGTCGAACCAGGGACCTGGCACATGGGTGGAGCCTGGCCATTGTGTGATGGTTGGGTGAACTTCAGTTAATGAATGTCCGAGAGTCAAGTTTCTTGCTTGGCTGCATGCCAGTGTCACTGGTGATCCTGGAGACTGCCTGGTGTTCACTGCACAAAAAAAATTGAATTCCAACTCTGGGGTCTGAGGTCAGGCCCAGGCCTCAGCCTTTTCAGAAGCCTCCTGATGATCTCAGTTTTATGTCAAGGTCAAGAACTGCTGACAGACAAATGTGGAGGATGTGAAGGAGTTGCAAATCCCAGACCAGTTTAGGCTGGATTCTAGGGGGCAAGTGTGAGAATCAAAGGAAGCAGTCAATCAAGACCTGAGACACAGGTGTGAGAAGCACACAGGAGGATGTGGTGGGGTTGGAACCAAGGCAAGGGCAGCACATCTCCCTGCCAGATAGTGAGCCATGCTGCTCCAGCCATGCCCGGTCATGGTGGGGCCTCTGTGGAGAGCAAGGTTTGGAAAAACCTCACTTTTCACCCAGCTTGCTCAGTGCCTTGACTCTGCCCAAACCCCCAGCTCAGGGTCCCTGGGCCAGATTTGGTCTAAACTGACATTGTGGAGCCAGGTCAATCTCTCATTGTAAGACAGTTAAATTCCCAGGACTCTGGCAAACCAACTGCTCCCTGGTGCCATCATTTTATGGAAGCCTGAGGTTGCATACATCATAATAAAGATCATGTATCCTTCTGTCCCACCTCTGCAGTCTGAGCTCCTGACCATGGGTATCTCTGAAGTCCATGCAGTGCAGACTCTAGATGGTTTGAAACAGCTCAGTGATTGATGATGTTGCCTTGGCCACTTGAAATCAACCCTGGTGGGAATATCTACACTATGGGAATTGGTAAAAAGGTCTCCCCCTCCCCAGAGAGCCAGCTGTTAAAATTTGCCAACACAGCCCTATGAGTGATAGTTAAAAAATAAAATAATGATGATGATGATGATGAAGATGATATCAAAGCCAGCCTTGGTCTCCTTAGAAACACAGAGCCCACAACCAATCCTTCTTTGTAGGAAACTGATACAGGACTATGTTCCAATGCCCATGGACTGTTCAGCCTGTCTCCCTGTTGCCCATACTCCATCTTAATGCCTGTCTTCAGCCCTTAGGTTGACCAGGGTGCCAGCCTGCAGGCCTGAACTGCCCAGGGTTCTTTGGTCCCACCAGGTCCCACATCACGTAGTCTTGAGCCAGACACCTCAGGATCCACACACCTGCATCGTGACCCTACCCAACAGTGAAAGAGGGCTTGCCCAGCAGGTGCATGGCTCTGGGTCCCACCCCCAGTACTGCAAAAGAAAAAATAGTTCCCACACCAGCACTGACCAGAGCCCCAGCCCCTGCTTGCCTGGCAAGGGAGGTCAGAAGTGTCTCTCCCTCTTCATGCAAATGGAACCAGGCTCAAAGAAGCTTGAAGCTCTTGTACCCTGAAGGTTGGAGGCAAGCTAGCAGAACCCACCTGGACCCCATTGAAAACCTCAGCAGAGAGAACCCAGGACTCAACACTCCAGGAAAAGTCCAGCAGCTAGGGGTGGTTTCTCCATGCTCAGTGGACACTCTGAGCACACAGCACCCTAGGTTACTGGCCACAGCCTCTCCTGTATACAAATGGCAACATAGCCCTGAGCACCAACAATCCCACCTGATGACCCCTGGGAGGTCTTCCCCATCAGTCAGCCCCCATGCTGAGCAAACTTACCTCCCAGGTTTTGCAAAGTCAGAAGCAAAGTGCCAGCTCTTATCAGGAAATTCCAAGAAGAATCTACCTCAATACTCTCATGTTATCACCACATTCAGCTCCTCAGAGTCAGAGGACAGAGGTTCCACCTGCCATGCAGACAATGAACCTGACAACATTCCTTCTAGAATCTTCCTGGTGGTCCCCACTCACAGTGGCAGGGGAAGTCACTGTCACACTACAAACCTCTCTGTCGTCTGATTCTGATTTCACTGAAGAAAAAGTTCTCCACTTTGTGTGTGATAAGATTAATCTCCTTTCCCAATAATCCAAATTAATATCCCTATTTTAAGGTATCTAACCTGAATTGTAGCTCCAAAGTCCCTTTTGCCATATGCATAATTCAAGAGTCTCAGTTTTGATGATTTTCCAAAAAAGACTGACTGAAATCAGGAAAAAAAAAAAAAAAAAGAAACCTGTTATAGTCACAGTTATGGTTTCTCACAGTGAAAGGGCACTGGGGAAACCTGCTAGGGAAGAGGTCCGGGCAGGGCCAGGAAGCCACTGGAGCTTCCCTTGTCCTCTCCCAGGGGAGTCATGTGGGCAGTGCTTATTGCTGTGGTACACACGTGTGACATCACAATGACTAATGCCAGAAGGGAACTTCACCCAGGAGTTCCAATGGATCTTGGTCACATAAACAAGACTGGCCACACACAGGCCTCAAGAGCTCAGGCTGATACCCTGTGACCCCAGGCCCCTGACAAAGGTCACACTGAAGTGTAGAATCCAGGTGGCTCAAGCTCCCAGGTAAACAAAGACACTCAGCTGGTAGTAACTTCCAAGGGCAGAGAGATCCCTCCAGGAGTCACAGGCAAGGACCAGAGACCTCTTTGGGGGTGAGATGAATCCCCTATGCATACCAGGTGACTGACAGACTCATGGTTCCCCGGGCTGGGACAGACTGTGGTGGGGTGCTGTTTGGCTAGCTGCAGGAAGGCTCTTCTTCCACGTGCTAATGAAGCTGCAGTTCCTAAAATGTGTCCATGGAACCCGAGTCTCTCCAGGCAGTGAGGAAGACATGAGGTCTACACTCAGACCCATGAGTTGTGAGTTTTTTTTTCTCATTTTTTTTTGGTATTGGGATTAAACCCAGGGATACTTAACAACTGAGTCAGATCCCCAGCCCTTTTTTATATTTCATTTAGAGACAGGGTCTCACCAAGTTGCTCAGGGCCTTGATAAGTTGCTGAGACTGACTTGAACTCACAATCCTGCCTCAGCCCCCTGAGCTGCTGAGATCATAGGCATGCATCATTGTGCTCACCCGACTCCATGACTTTTTTTTTTTTATTGTAAATAAATGGGATGCATGTTGTTTCTCTGTCTGTACATGGCGTAAAGGCATACCATTTGTGTAATCATAAATTTACATAGGGTAATGTTGTTTGATTCATTCTGCCATTTTTTTCCCTTCCCCCCTTCCCTCCCACCCCTCCCCTCCATCTATACAGTCCATCCTTCCTCCATTCCTGCCCCCCTCCCTAAACCCAACTCCAACCCCAACACTAACCCTTCCCACCCCCCATTATGTGTCATCATCCACTTATTAGCGATATCATTCTTCCTTTGGTTTTTTGAGATTGCTTATCTCACTTAGCATGATATTCTCCAGTTTCATCCATTTGCCTGCAAATGCCATAATTTTATCTTTCTTTATGGCTGAGTAATATTCCATTGTATATATATACCACGTTTTCTTTATCCATTCATCAATTGAAGGACATCTAGGTTGGTTCCACAATCTGGCTATTGTGAACTGAGCAGCTATGAACATTGATGTGGCTGTATCTCTGTAATATGCTGATTTTAAGTCCTTTGGGTATAGGCCAAGGAGTGGGATAGCTGGGTCAAATGGTGGTTCCATTACAAGTTTTCTAAGGAATCTCCACACTGCTTTCCAGAGTGGCTGCACTAATTTGCAGCCCCACCAGCAATGTAAGAGTGTACCTTTCTCCCCACATCCTCGCCAACACCTGTTATTGCTTGTATTCTTGATAATCACCATTCTAATTGGGGTGAGATAGAATCTTAGGGTGGTTTTGATTTCCATTTCTCTTATTACTAGAGATGTTGAACATTTTTCCATATGTTTGTTGATTGCTTGTATATCTTCTTCTGTGAAGTGTCTATTCATTTCTTTAGCCCATTTGTCAATCGGATTATTTACATTCTTGGTGTAGAGTTTTTTGTGTTCTTTATAGATTCTGGAGATTAGCGCTCTATCTGAAGTATGATTGGCAAAGATTTTCTCCCACTCTCTAGGCTCTTTCTTCGCATTGCTGATAGTTTCCTTTGCTGAGAGAAAGCTTTTTAGTTTGAATCTATCCCAGTTATTGATTCTTGCTTTTATTTGTTGTGCTATGGGAGTCCTGTTGAGGAAGTCTAGTCCTAAGCCGACATGTTGAAGCTCGGGACCTACTTTTTCTTCTATAAGATGCAAGGTCTCTGGTCTGATTCTGAGTTCTTGAATCCATTTTGAGTTTAGTTTCATGCATGGTGAGAGATATGGGTTTAGTTTCATTCTGTTGCATATGGATTTCCAATTTTCCCAGCACCATTTGTTGAAGAGGCTATCTTTTCTCCATTGCATATTTTTGGAACCTTTGTCTAGTATGAGAAAATTGTATTTATTTGGGTTTGTGTCCGTGTCCTCTATTCTGTACCATTGATCCACCTTTCTATTTTGGTACCAATACCATGCCATTTTTGTTACTATTGCTTTGTAGTAGAGTTGAAGATCTGGTATTGCGATACCCCCTGCTTCACTCTTTCTGCCAAGGATTGCTTCAGCTATTCTGGGATTTTTATTCTTCCAGATGAATTTCATAATTGCTTCCTCTATTTCTGTAAGGTACATCATTGGGATTTTAATTGGAATTGCATTGAATCTGTATAGCACTTTTGGTAGTATGGCCATTTTGACAATACTAATTCTTCCTATTCAAGATCATGGGAGATCTTTCCATCTTCTAAGGTTTTCTTGAATTTCTTTCTTTAGTGTTCTGTAGTTCTCATTGTAGAGGTCTTTCACCTTTTTTGTGAGATTGATTCCCAAATACTTTATTTTTTTTTGAAGCTATTGTGAATGGGGTAGTTTTCCTAATTTCTCTTTCTGAAGATTCATTGCTTATGTATAAAAATGCCTTAGATTTATGTGCATTGATCTTATATCCCGCTACTTTACTGAATTCACTTATGAGATCTAAAAGTTTTCTGGTGGAATTTCCTGGTTCCTCTAAGTATACCATCATATCATCAGCAAATAGGGATAGTTTGTGTTCTTCTTTTCCTATTCGTATCCCTTTAATTTCTTTGGTCTGTCTAATTGCTCTGGCTAGAGTTTCAAGGACGATATTGAATAGAAGTGGTGAAAGAGGGCATCCCTGCCTTGTTCCAGTTTTTAGAGGGAATGCTTTCAGTTTTTCACCATTTAGAATGATATTAGCCATGGGTTTAGCGTAGATGGCCTTTACAATGTTAAGGAATGTTCCCACTATCCCTATTTTTTCTGTTGTTTTGCACATGAAGGGGTGCTGTATTTTATCAAATGCTTTTTCTGCATCTATCAAAATAATCATGTGATTCTTGACTTTAAGTCTATTGATATGGTGAATTACATTTATTGATTTCCTGATGTTGAACCAACCTTGCATCCCTGGGATGAAACGCACTTGATCATGGTGCACTATCTTTTTAATATGTTTTTGTATGCGATTTGCTAAAATTTTGTTGAGAATTTTTGTGTCGATGTTCATTAAGGATATTGATCTGAAATTTTCTTTCCTCGATGTGTCTCTGTCTGGTTTAGGTATCAGGGTAATATTAGCTTCATAGAATGAGTTTTGGAGGGTTCCCTCCTCTTCTATTTTATGGAATACTTTGAGAAGTATTGGAATGAGCTCTTCTTTAAAAATTATGTAGAACTCGGCTGAGAACCCATCTGGTCCCAGACTTTTCTTTGTTGGTAGGCTCTTGATGACTTCTTCTATTTCATTACTTGAAATTGGTATATTAAAATTGTGTATGTCCTCCTCGTTCTGTTTAGGCAATTCATATGTCTCCAGAAACCTGTTGATGTCTTTGAAATTTTCTATTTTATTGGAGTATAGATTTTCAAAATAGCTTCTAATTACGTTTTGTGTTTCAGTCGTGTCTGTTGTGATATTTCCTTGTTCATTCCGAATTTTAGTGATTTGGGTTTTCTCTCGTCTTCTCTTTGTTAGTGTTGCTAAAGGTTTATCAATTTTGTTTATTTTTTTGAAGAACCAACTATTTATTTTGTCAATTTTTTGTATTGTTTCTTTTGTTTCAATTTCGTTTATTTCAGCTCCGAGTTTAACTAATTCCTGTCTTCTACTACTTTTGGTGTTGGTCTGTTCTTTTTCTAGGGCTTTGAGCTGTAGTGTTAGGTCTTTTATTTGTTGAGTTTTTCTTCTTTTATTAAATGTGCTCCATGAAATAAATTATCCTCTAAGTACTGCTTTCATAGTGTCCCAGAGATTTTGATATGATGTTTCATTGTTCTCGTTTACCTCTAAGAATTTTTTAGTTTCCTTCCTAATATCTTCTGTTATCCATTCATCATATAATAGCATATTGTTTAATCTCCAGGTGTGGGAGTAGTTTCTGTTTTTTACTTTTTCATTTATTTCTAACTTCAATTCATTATGATCTGAGAGAATGCAAGGTAGTGTATCTATCTTCTTGTATTTGCTGACATTAGCGTTGTGGCATAATATATGGTCTACTTTAGAGAAGGATCCATGTGCTGCTGAGAAGAAAGTGTATTCGCTCTTGGTTGGATGGTGTATTCTATAAATGTCTGTTAAGTCTAAATTATTGTGTTATTGAGATCTATGGTTTCTTTGTTCAATTTTTGTTTGGAAGATCTGTCCAGTGGTGAGAGAGGCATGGTAAAATCACCTAGTATTATTGTGTTATGGTCTATTTGGTTTCTAAAATTGAGAAGGATTTGTTTGACATACATGGATGAGCCACTGTTTGGGGTATAGATGTTTACGATTGTTATATCTTGCTGACTTATGATTCCCTTAAGCAGTATGAAATGTCCTTTTTTATTCTTTCTGACTAACATTGGCTTGAAGTACACATTTTCTGAAATGAGGATGGATACTCCAGCTTTTTTGCTGAGTCCATGTGCATGGTATGTTTTTCCCCATCCTTTCACCTTTAGTGTATGGGTATCTCTTTCTATGAGGTGAGTCTCTTGCAGGCAACATATTGTTGGATCTCTCTTTTTAATCCAATCTGCCAGTCTATGTCTTTTGATTGATGAATTCAGGCCATTAACCTTCAGGGTTATTATTGAGTTATGATTTGTATTCCTGGTCATTTGGTTCATATTTAAAATTTTATTTATTTATTTATTTTTTGACACATCTTGGTTCCTCCTTTATTTGACAGTTCCTTTAGGATAATTCCTCCCTTTGCTGATTTGCTTCTTTGTTTTTCATCTCTTCCTCATGAAATATTTTGCTTAGAATGTTCTGTAATGCTGGCTTATTATTTGTAAATTCTTTTAGCTTTTGTTTATCATGGAATGATTTTATTTCATCGTCAAATTTGAAGGTAAGTTTTGCTGGATATTAGATTCTTGGTTGGCATCCATTTTCTTTCAGAGCTTGAAAAATGTTGTTCCAGGCCCTTCTAGCTTTTAGGGTCTGGCTTGAAAAATCTGCTGATATCTGTATTGGTTTCCCCCTGAATGTAATTTGGTTCTTTTCTCTCACAGCCTTTAAAATTCTGTCTTTATTTTGTATGTTAGGCATTTTCATTATAATGTGCCTTGGTGTTTGTCTGTTGTAATTTTGTGTATTTGGAGTCCTATAAGCCTCTTGGATTTGATTTTCCATTTCATTCTTCAGATTTGGGAAATTTTCTGATATTATTTCATTGAATAGATTGTTCATTCCTTTGGTTTGTTTCTCTAAGCCTTCCTCAATCCCAATAATTCTCAAATTTGGCCGTTTCATGATATCCCATAGTTCTTGCAGATTCTGTTCATGATTTCTTACCATCTTCTCTGTTTGTTCAACTTTGTTTTCGAGGTTAAATATTTTGTCTTCAATATCTGAAGTTCTGTCTTCCAGGTGTTCTATCCTATTGGTTGTGCTTTCTATGGAATTCTTAATTTCGTTTATTGTTTCCTTCATTTCAAGGATTTCTGTTTGGTTTTTTTCAATATCTCTAACTCTTTATTGAAATGATCTTTTGCTTTCTGTATTTGCTCTGTTAACTGACGATTGTTGCTATCATTCAATGCCTGCATTTGCTATTTCATCAAATCGTTTGCTTCCCCAATCATTTTAATTATGTACATTCTGAACTCCCTTTCTGTCATTTCTTCTGCCTTGATGTTGTTGAATTTTATTGATGTAACATCTAGATTTGTTTGGGGCATTTTCTTCCCTTGTTTTCTCATATTGTTGAGGAATCAGTGGGTCATTAAGATATTGCAGATTTCCTCTATTTACTTATAATGTCCCTGAAGATTGCTAGTATATCCCCTCTTATCCTTCAGTAGCCTGAAGTTGTGGAGGAAGTTGATAATGTAGAGCTCCACGAAGAAGCTGCCTCTCTAGGTGTGGTGATCCTCAGGTGGGGTATATTCCCTGCTAGTGGGTAGAGGTCCCTCCACTTGTTGACCAATGGTTTTCCAACAGGGAACTAGGCTGTGGGCTGAGACAAGGCCTGTTTGTGCCTCTGTCTCTGGTTTTTCCATCCCTGTGAGAAAACCTCAACTGGCAGGGAAGACTCTCCTGGTGGGGAGGTCTCGCTGGTCTCTTCCCCTCCTAGAGGTTCCCCTCAATCTACAACTACCACCTGGGCTGGGCTGTCTTCCTCTGCTACATTCCCAGGGGCCCGGACCTACCTCCTGGGCCTGGGAGCCTCACCCTTCGCAGGCGAGTCACCTTAGGCTGTCCCTCCTCAGAGAATCTGCCCGCAGTCCTGGAAACTTCGCTCCGCCCCTAGGCACCCCTAGTGTCTCTGTGTGGCTCTTCCAGCAAGAAGCCGGTCCTGGGACCCTGCTCTGCACCTAAACGCCTGGCTATGCGGCCCCTCCTCTGAGCCGCCACCTGGAGTCCCTTACAATAGCTCCGAGACCCAGAGACCCACCACACACCTCCTCCCCCGGACAGCCACCCAGTTTTTGACACAGTCACTAGGAGTCCAAGCAACTCACTTCGTGTCTCCTCCTCCCGCCAACCGCCCGTAGCCCTAGGCAGTCACTCCAAGTCCAAGTGACCCGCCCTGTTCCTCCTGCTCCTCCTCCTCAGGGTTGCCCCCCCGGGTGTTCAGGAGCGGTGGCTCCGAGACCAAGTGACCCACCGTGCTCCTCCTCCAGGCAGACCACTGGTGTTCAGGAGCGGTCGCTTTTAGTCCAATCAACTCACCACTCGCCTCCTCCTCTGACAACCACCTGTGGCTCTGATGCAGTCACTCCTAGACCAAGTGACCTGCCGTGCTTCTTCTCTTCCTCTGGGCAACCCCCTCATGTTCAAAAGCAATCATTCTGAGTCCAAACAGCTCGCCACACAGCTCCTCCTCAGGCATCCGCCCGGAGCCCCAGTGGTTGCTCCGAGTCCAAGCGCTGTGCTGAGCCATCTCCTCTATGATGATCCCAGTTGTCTGTGTTTACCGCTCCAGTGGGGGGAGGGGCGTCTTGCCGAGCAACTCTACTTCCCAAAGTTCCCTGCGTTCCGGGGCTACCACCCCATCCGGGACGCCTCCCCAATGGGAGAGACTCACCCGGTGGCTTTGAGTTGGTCCTAAGTCTCTCACTATCTCCTCTTTTGAATCCTGCATCCTGGAGCAATGTGGAATGCAGCCGCTCTCTAGTCCGACATCTTGAAAAAACCATAAATTGAGCTTTTTATACATTTTTCTAATGTTAAGAAAGCTGAATTCAAATGGCTTTGAGACACCTATGAAAACCATATGCAGAAAGCCTGACTGGACATTTGCATGTACACAGGTCTGGAGCTCACTGGAAAACTGGGATACGATACAAAGAAGTGGGATTCACCAGTTTGAAGGGAGTACCTGAAACCATGTTTGTGGAAAAGCTTCTCCAATTGGGATTCTAGAGAAAAAAGATACAAGCTTCAAGAATCTGTCGCATTTATAAAATGACAGAAATAAAATGCCACAATTGTTCAGATGGGGAGGAGGCATCAGGGGAGCCTGGTACAATGCAGCTTCCAGGAAACACCCATTTTAGTTGATTCCATTCCTATTATGCAACCTTGAGTCAATAGGAAGTGAATTTAGTACAAAAGGAATAAATAAGTATCTACAAAGGAGAGGTATGAACAGGAGGCATGAGGAACAAAAATGAGAAGCAGAGAGCAAGTGAGTGGGGAGCCTGTTTTTATAGCATTTATCTCTTTTGGGTAAAACCTGAACATAACAAATTCAGCTCCACAGTCTTATTGGGAAAAGGTCCAGCTTCACCCTCATCCAAGTTATAAATTGGAAAGCCCCATTGGAAAAAATATGCTGTGGGCAGATTAGAAAGTTTAGGAGCAGACAACCATAGCAACACTAGTTCATGCTTCACATAGCATGATTTTTTTTTTTTTTTTACTTTTAAAGCTTGCTTTTAGTACTTGCTGATGATTGCACCATTTTACCTTGAAAGGTTATAAATGAGGAGGCATCCTTAGAACTTTCTTAACTTTTGAGAGTGTGGATCTTTCAGTTTTCATGCTAGAATTTCCCATTCATTATTAAAAGAGAAAAATTATTATATATCAGATAAATTATGTCATGTGGTGATATATACAATGTGTAAATTTTTATATAACAACGCATTAGCCTATTTTGAGAATGACCTGTGCTGAGTTATTTTAGTATTTAGAAAATCACCTTTTTGAAGGCAGTATTTGAGATCTTTTTAACATCTATTTTTATTCTACAAAATCATTGAGAAACCATTATTGCCTAATTTAGTGATTTAAATTATAATTTACCTGTGCTTTGTAGAATTTGGCATTCTGTCTAAAAACCTATCATGCCAAGTACTTTGAACAACTAGTCACTTTCAATACATTTATTAAAACTTTTTTCTTAATGTTAAAATAAACAAATAAAGAGAAATTATAATCTGGTTTTAAGCTGCTCTATACAGAATAAACTTACTGAGTTAAATGTCAGTTAAATTTAAGAATTTTTTCCTGTATAGATTAATGTGAAACAATACTCATGTTAATTAAATTTTAAGAGAAAGGAGGCAATGGAAACCTGCCTTTTGCTTATCTCTGATGATTGATTGTGAGTAGACTGTTGTTTAGTGCTTGGCCTTCATCTACTACACACTATGAATTTGAATAAATTGTAAATGTCCTAGGTACTATTTAATCTTCTCTTTGGTCTTGTGAAAAAATTAAAAATTGTGGCAGTCACAGAATTTTTTAAAAGCAACTAGTGATTAAATTTTGAAAACACGTTCTGAATTTTTTATGTAAAATGTTCCTGATTTATCACAATTTTCTTATCTTACTATTCTTCTTAACCTCTTTATGAATATACCATAAGTAAACATTGGAAAGAGGCAATGCAAAATGGTAGCTAAGAATGTGAACTTGGAGATCAGGCTACCTGGATTCAAATGCTGGCTCTGACACATCACAGCATGTAACCTTGGGCACACTATTCAGCTTCTTATGATGAAATTTTCCATCCTTCTGTGGTCACCAATCATGCCTTTGTATGGTATCTCCACACAGTATATTCTACCTCCCTGGAATCAGATTGCTGCAATACCACATATTTGTGTTCAAATAAACCTGTTTTTATGGCACCAAACATATGCATAGTTATACAATGGAGGCACCAGGGCATAAAATATTAAAGTTGAATTAACTCCAGTACTCTGGAAACACTGCAGTTACCTAGGCTAAATCCCTATCTAGAAAAAATACATAAAGTTAATGTGTAAGGCAAGGACAAGAAGCAAGAAAATGTTCTTCTCTTTCCCAGTCCCATACCAAGAAACATACCAAAAAATTTCTATGAACTTGTGATCCTCCTGCCTCAGCTTCCTGAGGCACAGAAATTACAGATATATGTCACCATGCATGGTCAAATAATACCTTTAAAACCTGCATAACTTACAAATCATCTCACAGCATTCATTTCAGTACTACTTCAGCAGTTCCTTTCTTCATAATGTTTTAAAAACTTTGGACACTTGTTCACAAATGGATTAAGGAAATAACTTTCACAACTACAGGTGACATGAGGGTAATAAAATATACAAAATAAAACTTTGCTTTCTAAGAGTTGCTTGAACTAACATCAACAAAATAATTCCATCATTGTCCCTACCTTTGTTGGAAACATTCATCTTTGCTTTCCAAATCTATGAGCAGAGTTGAGCGGTTGTAGAAGAGACCATGAAGCCTGCAAACACTTTCTCTTTGCTATCTGGTTCTTTGAAGAACATATGTGTTGATGCTTCATCTATGAAAATTATATCAGTGGCATCCTTCATTTTCCTGGTTTCCCTCCCACCTGTGAGGACTATATGGCTTTTTTTTTTTTATCTCTCCTCTCTTTTCTTGTTGTGGGTGTTCAGCTTATAGGTTAGGTGCTTCTAGATATGGTAGCCTTTTTGAATTATACAGCAGTGAGCATGTGAGCAAGCCAGATGGAATGGAGCAGAAAAAGAGCAGGGTAGAATTTTTCATAGCCACCCTTCAGCTGTTGTTCTGGCCCTGGACTCCCTAATTTTACTAATTTTTTATATGAAAGAATAAACTCACGATTTTTAAGGCTTTTAAAATCATCAATTTTTGCCTGTGATTGGAAACAACCCAACCATTATAGCTTACTTTTTAAAATTGTGAACAATTTGCTTAACTTTTATAGGATCCAGATTTCCTATTTGTTTCCCACTTGAATAATAATGAGTATTAATTTGGACAATAAATACAAAGCTATTATTTTAGTTCCTTATGTAGTTTCAGCAAGTAATTGAAGTTATTATTTTTATTTTCTGATGACTCCATACATAATTCTAAATTACTTCATGTCTCCACCTACACAGACACATATTAACCAAATCAATTATTTTTTGAAAAAATCAAGTTTTGTTTAGAATTTTTTTGACAACCAGACATGTTTTTCAGTTGCAATCAAATATATTCCCACAGTAGATGTAGTTGTTTCAACCATCTGTGTGGAAATTAGTGCTGTATATTTTAGTTAAGCTATGGAATATCTTTGCTAAATGTTTTTGCAAGCATATTTATTAATTTTTTCATAATATTTTCTTGGAGAAGCATCCACTGACATTGATAATATTAGGTATGTTTACAGTTTATTACAGAGAACAGATGCTAACTCTTTTAAAAATAAGAAATTGCTCTGCTGTGGAAAGTCTGGTTAATGTTGATGCAAGATTTCCCATTCCTTGTAATGGTTATAGTATTGCTCCAAATGCTAACTGGTTGAGCTTCCACTGACAGTTACCATGAGTGCAAAACCAAATGGCATGTTATTGTTGCACATCAAATATCTTCCAATATTGATGATTTTACTGTAACTTTTTTTGTGTGTCATGATAAAATCATATTTCCCCCAAATATAATTCACTTGAGGTTTATCTTTAACGTACAATGAGAGTGAAAAGGGTTTATCTTTTTATAATATTGGTTTAACTTTCAAATTTAACATGAAGTAAATTGAAAAGTAAAACACCTGTATAGCAAATTCATTTTGCTGGCATTTAGGATAAAGGGAATGCCTGTAAATTATGCATCAACTGAGCCTACCATTATTAAATTATAAGATCATTACAGAGTTTTCACAGATAAATTACCAAGAAATCATGTTACAGTCCATCTTGTTTAGATAGAAGAGTAACATTTCTTGTCTTCAAGATTCCACATTAGCTTTAGACCCACTTAATGCTAAATTAATATTTTAAGGTGATTATATTCTCCAACAACATCAAAATAAATGTTACACTAATAAAATCACATGATTTGTCATAGAGTTTCAACAAAATTTACTCTAAAAGTAGTACTTTGCATCTGTATAACACCTTTCATAATACGTACTCAAAAACATTTCATAAATAAAATGCACTAATACATTATCCTGGATTTACAGATAGTTCAGTGGCTAAGGTTTTCTTTCAACACTGTGACCTATCAGAAAACAAAGCATATTTTCATCAGATGATTTTGTTTTTTAAGGATAATTCTTTGGAAGAAAATTTCTGATGAGAGAAAATACTCAACTGTCATCATTTAGAAAGAAGCTGCCTGATTCCTTTCAGAAAATTACAACAATATTTTATAGCTTGGAACCACTATCAATGTGAATAAATTCAAATATATTTGAAAAGTGGAGATTTCTGAATTTTAGAGTTAAAATTTTTAAATGTTTTTGCATCTTTGTAAAGTGGAGCAAAAATATCATAGATTGAGAGTGTCTTATGTTGATGGGAAGAGAATGGAGTTTTCTTCAAAGTGTATGTGAATCACAGGCCTCACATGGAGTGGATGCCAGCCCCCAGTAGCTGTGGGTACTCACAGTCATGTTTCATGTAGTTGCCTGAGCAAGTCCAGTCAGTTCACTCTGTGAACTGAGGCAATTTGAAAACATCAGTGCTCAGAGTAGGGCACCCTCTTCTCTTTCCAGATACATCAGGAGAGAAATGTAGTAATGTTAAAAATACAGGTGCCTCTTTTGATCTGATATTCATTAAAATAAGTGAAAAATTAAGTTCATGAAGCAAAAAAACATAGCAATAGTGACTCAACATAAATTTCATTTTACTAAAATTATTTCAATATTTATGTTTTTACCCAAAAATAGAATTTAGCCTTATATGGCACAAAGGAAAGATTATACTCAGAAAGCATGGATTCACTTCCACTATATTCACAATTTTATTTCATCTTTGTTTTTTCTCAGCATTATCCAGCAAATTAATTTTATAGATAATGACAATTTTTATTCCTATCTCTTATATTGTATAATTTTAAACAGTTCTTCTAATTTATGTTGGGATTCATCTTTCAACACTTGCACCAACTTTACCCAATTATGAATATGTGGTGACTACCCTAGTATTTAAAATAAAAATTGTAAATATAGTGACATAGTTAGTGGTAGAATCTTCAAAGACTAATGTGAATAAGAAGTGTGATTCTATTACAGGATACTGACAAGTGGAATTTTATGTTTTCTAATGGGTTATTACTATGTGAAAATTACAAACAATTTAAAAGTCACTGAGTCACCATCTAATTTTTACTGAAACTTCTGGCTTTACATGTGGAGTACCTTTAAGAAACCACACACCAATACATTATAAAAAATTTTGAAAACTAAATGTAGACAACCATTGAAAGTCTTTCTAGGAACTAACAGCATAGCTCAGTGATTGAGCACTTGCCTAGAGTGCTTGAGGCCATTGGTTCAATTCTCAGAACAGTAAACATAAAAAAAAGACAGATATAACACAATAGTTATTCTCTGAAAATAGTCATAAGGGTTTAAAAGCAATTAGAAAAATTCATCATACAGTAAAACTTTAAAATTTATTTGTATTTAATTCAGGCCTGCTTCATCCATTTATTAGTCAACTCAGTTAAATGGGAACATTACTCCAAGGACCCATGGCTCCATCTCCTGTCATTTCCCAGTTGGAAAGATATTTTACTGGTTTATCAAAATATTTTCCCATGACCCTAGGTTCCCATTACTGGTCCTATATTCTGTGTTCATATATTTAAGGTGTAGGACCCCAACTCCCTTGCGATTTGGAATCTTTCACACATTGTGATGGTGCTCATGAGAACAATTAGACCTTATCATTGTTTTATATATAATGGCAGAACATGAAAATCTATAAAAAGTGAAAGGAACTGATTCCCATTTGAGAGCATACTGTTAGGGATAGATAAGCAAAGTACAAGTTTCTTTAAATAATAACACTTCATAAATTGATATGTGATAGTTTCACAAATCTGAGAATATATGAGTTGAACTGTACAACTATAATTGATGAATTTTAGAATACCTGAATTTTATCTCAATGAAGCTCATTAAGATGTTTATATTCAGTTAATTTCTATGTGTCATATTTTAGTTCTGTGTTCAAAACTCTTATCTAAGGGGTCTGGGGCCTTAGCTCAGTGGTAGAGTTTTTGCATAGCATGTGTAAGGCACTAGGTTCAGTTCTCAGCACTGCATATAAATAAATGAATAAAGTGAAGGCCTGCTGTCCATCTACAACTACAAAAAATAAAAAACACTCATCTACGTAAAATTTGACTTTCCTAATGCATGATGTAATCTAAATATGCATATATATGGAAATAAATGTTGGGATATGTGTGAAACAAATTAACTGGTTGAATAATGGTATTAACTCACAGTATGGACTTCAGAAGTTCATGGAGAAAAGTAAAAATGATCTTATCTGCATATATTTTGTAGATCTTTAATTAAATTAATACTAAAATAATCAGATATCACAAAGCTCAAATACATATTTTATTGAATAGAAGAATAACCTTGAGATTTAACCTTGCAAGATTGTAAATATGACTACTTCTCATCATTGCCTTTATCATTACCACATGGACTATAGTATATCATGTGTTCCACACATGGTAACATTCAGGACTCCTCTCACTGAATAGGTGCTCAAAACTGTGATCAATCCATGCACAGAAAATGTAAGACAGAGAGAAAATGAGTTGTTTAAGGTGATCCCAAATGAAAATGGTATGATATCCCCACTGCCTTGTTTCAGGTGTACCCTCCTGATGATATCAACATCACCAATCTCAGTATGTATGAATACTTCTTCCTTTTGGTAGAGCTATATATGCTTTCATCACAGTGGTAATCAGTACAGTAACAACAATTTGTGGAAATGAATACTTCCTTTCGGTAGAGTTATATATACTTTTATCACAGTGGTAATAAGTACAGTAACAATTTGTGGAAAATATATGAGGCTTAACTATAACGGTGTATTAATCCAGTTCCCTTTTTCTCACAAGGGTAGTTTTTATTTCCAGGAATTTGACTTGGAGACTTGTAAATGAATAACAATTTCTTCTGCGTTCTTGGATGGAGGTACTTATGTCAGATCAATGCTGAGTTTCCTTGATTGGAAAAATACTGTCACTAAGTGGCAACTGCAGGATACAGGATATCAAAATGGGCAGAACATGCTTAGGTAGAAAGAAAGCCAGGGATAGAGAATGGGCTAAGTGTCAGTGCAACTGTTTTCTCACTACTCAAGCCCACATCAACTCTAATCACAAAAGAATGTGTAATTCCAAATTTTAGAGGATCAGTGATAGAAAGAAAGATTTCAGTGAATTCATGGCACTGAGTTTATTGTTTATATACCAGAAACCAGGAAGAAAATTGTTCAATTCAAATACAACTCTCAAAATATGAATTCTCAAAAGGATGGATGCACAGATGGACTGGTGGATAGAAGAAAATAATATTCCATCTGAATATAAGTTTCTTCATAAAGAGCTACCAGACAGTAGAACTTTTAAATTTGCACCATGTTATGAAAGTGAGCAATGAAATCATGGGTCTCTACCACTGAGCAATAGTCCCAGACATTTTATTTTTATGATACAGTCTCAAAAATTTGTCAAAACTGACCTCAAATTTGAGATTATCTTGTCTCAGCATCCAAGTCACTGGGATTGCAGACATATACTACTGTGTCTACCTGAAAAATAAGCTTGATCTTCACACACTCTATGTCTCTGATTCTTTATTCCAAAGTATACAATAAAATCATTTTCCCAATGTTTGCATATGTTATATTGATGGATCACAAATTAATTTAATAGATGGAAGCAAGAATATTTTAATGTATTTTGAGTAAGTTGTAATACACATCTTATTTATACATTTAAAGTAAAATTGTCATTTTGAAATTTCCTTGCTTTAGTAAACATCTGTTGTAAGAAAATTGTGATATGACCTTAATAGAATAATCATAACTAACCAGTAAATCTTTTAGGAAATATCATGAAATGTCCTACTCACATTCAAACATCTCCAATCATAACATGTTTTCTTTATTTTGTAAATCCAGGAATTGAAAATAAATTAAAATTTTGTGTGGTCATCAGATGGGTAGAGACAAGTTGTATAACATCTTGGTCTATGGGCAGTTTTTATGACTGTTCATTAAATGTATAAAATGAATCTCTATTGGTACCTAAACCTCCCTTACACATACTTTTATGAAACATATTTACATCTTCTGCAATATCACAAGAAATAAGCCTTGAAAACAGCTTTTACAGGTTTATTCTTCTTATATTCTGCTACATCCAGTCTGACAACTTCCACCTTGAGCTTCTGAATTCTGTTGTTGTTCTGCCACTTTTTTTTAGGTAGTGTGCTTTTAGTCTTTGTAATGAAGGATTGGTAACAATGTGAAAGGAAAGACCTACAAGACCAAGGGAATTCTGTTGTGGAGGACAGGTATCTCACTACTTGATAAGGTTAAATATGGGTAGATATCAGACACATTAAACCTGACTTGAAGGTGTCAGACATAGAATTATGTTGTATTATGGAGGACATTGTTGACTTTAGGATTCAATTATCTTGAAATATGGAAGATGCAACATGGGTCATGCTTTTGACAGCTGATATTTCAGCATGTTGTGTAATTTCAAGAGCTGGGTCCCTGCTTCTATGTATGCAAAAGCTGGTTCCATCAGCTCAAAGAATGGCATGAATGAACTGAAGATGGTCAAAAGTCAAGACTGGGTCTGCAGATCATAACATGCATGAAAGTTGTATATTTAGCTCTCATGTAAATGTTGCCCTGAAAGGATTTTTTACTAGCCTATGAGATTTTCAGCTTACCACACATCATATCAGCCTATAGACCAAGTTTTATTATATGGCTGATATCTTTGTGGGATCTCTTCATTTCTCTTAAGTAAGTAGGTTTTGTGATCATATCCTCTGTTTTATAACCCAAGGTCCACTTATTTTCACTTACAGAAATTTGTACTTACTTTACAATGTCAGCAATTTCCATGGAGGGAATAAGTATTAGAGCATGAAGGAGGACATTATATGGTTAAATATCCCAGCTGAAAGATTAACACTCAGGCCTGAAACTTCTCTTGGACACCACAGAGAATAAGCAAACCAATTCCAGGGAGGCTACAATCCTAGATTTGCAAGGCTCAAATCATTGTCAATTCTCCCTTTTAAAGTGTAAACTATTTGAGGTAGAGAATGATGAAAAAATGTGTGATCCAACTATCACAGAAAGAGAGGTTAATAGGGCTCAGAGTGATAGGCAATTGTCCCCAAATTATTTACATAGTGAAGGGAACATGAAGTTGTTACCTGGTTTGAAGGACAACTCTGTCATTACTGACAGCTTTTGTATACAGTGGTGCTTATTCACTCTGTTAATTCAAACCTCCTAAATTATTTTCAGTGACTATGCTCCCTTAAACTGGCTATAACTGAATGTGGCATCTAGAGATGGACAAATGCTCAATCAATCCTTACAGATTTTCATGGAAGTTCAGGATGTTTTTACATGATACTTGTTTTTTTTTCTTTTCTTTTTTTAAGATGAAAACAGGGACTTGAAAACTTTACATAGTTTCACCTGATTTGTACATATCAGAAATCCTGATTTGTTGTCTGGTGTTACATATTTTGACTCCTTTAAATCAAATGAACTATTATTTTATTTTTGAGATTTTTTGTGACCAATGAATTCAATTTAGAATGAATATACATTTTAAACCACTTTATCATAAATATCATTAATCTTTTTTACCTCAATATTTTGCATGGATTATGTACCTCATAGGAAAAATGACAGAAAGAGTCACATTATTGTAAGCAATTTGCAAGGAAATAATAGAATACTGTTACAGGTTACTTAAGTGGTAAATTTAATTGCATCACCCCCACTTCACTTAGGCTGGGGTGGCCACTCTTGATTTGGCCAACTTCCAATATTTAGACATTTATGCCTCTCAGGTGTTTAGGATGCAGCTGTGACTCTGAATCTGCAGATGTCATAACCTCATTTTCAAACAAATTAGATGTTAAATATTCACAAATAATTCCATGTGTCCTAAATAAATTTATTCCTTTTTTTCCATACTGCCTAATATTTTTTTCCAGAGCATTTATGTTGTACTGGATATTACAGGCAATCTAGAGATAGTTTAAAGTACACAGAACAGCATGCATACTTTATATGCAAATACCATGCATTTCCTACAAAGAACTCTTACATTCTTGGATTTTGATATATATGGGGATCATGTAATCCATCCAAATCAAAAGTTTAAAGCCAGCTTTCTGATTAGGATGGCCATCTGCACAATGTAGGAGATCACTGGTCCCAAGAATATACTCTGGAATTGCATTCTATCCAGAAAAGCACTGGATAATGAAACCAGTGAAAAGAGCAGGATTTGAACCAACATAGATTGCCTGGGAGTGGCAGAGTAGGAAGATTTGGTTTTACAAACTGGAGTGGGTGAAGTTCCTGTGGCTAGAATGAGATCTTGACATGCTATAGCAACATATATTGGGAATTAAAAAGAAGGCAAACACCCTTAGAGTTTCCTCATTACCTTACCTATATAAAATTCCACCTGCCATTGAGGGTCTTAGAACCATCCCTTTATTCCAACAACCAGGCACAGTCTGGGGGCCTTCAACATTTCTCTACCATCTGCTTAGTGTTTCCAGGGCAATTCCACTGAACTGGAGGTTTATCACTTTGCAAAAGATACGACTGACTTGGGGTGAGGTGGGAGCCTTGCCCTCAGGCTATAAGACCATCATCATAGGGAGGGGTGACTGCCACTTCCTAAGCCCATTTACCCCCAAATTTAAGCTCATTTTGGTTCAATATGATAGCCTAGAAATTAGTTGGGTGGTGCGCTCTGATTGATGGAGGAATCACCCCCCAGGGTAGATTGTGATGCTCTGTGGGTGCAGGTAATTGAAGGTGTCTACAGTCATAGGACATTCCAGTGCAGATGGGTACAGCAAGTGCCTTCTGCACAGATTGTTCTCATACATTCTCCTTGGAAGCTCAACCAGATTCAAAATTTTTATTTTTTGCTGATCATGAGAGTGGATTTTCAGGGATGAGGACAGTCACTACAGAAGTACAAGTTGCAAAGCAAGCAGGGACTGCAGATTGCCTCTGGACCCTCTGCCCCTCTCCCTTCCTTTTTTGTCTTCAGGATTGCTTTTATCAGTCTAGAGACACAATTCTGGCAGTGCCCTTAGGTTCAAATGTTTTATAGATATAGGGAAAGGAATACAAGTAGTACATACACTGGTAGCTATCCTAAAGATGTTGCTAGTGAGTTGTAATTAATGACTGCATTAAGAGAAAAGTAACCCCTTAAGTCAAATAAACATACTTATTATCTCTGTCCCAGGTATAGGGTTATGTGGTGGACATAAAGGAAAGGAGTACCAGTGAACCCTGCTGTGCTTTGCATGTCACCTTGCCTTCCTCAGTCACAATGAAGACTGAAGTAAAAAAATGTAATAATAAATGGTGATAAGAACACCAGGATCTGGAAGTAAGTTTATTAGTGTTGCCAAGGATAAGAAAGGTAATTCCCAAAGCCTGAGCACCATGCAGATAAAGTCTTTTAGTGTTATATATAAGCAATTTGGGACATATCAAGGTAAGGGATATGGTGCAGTTTTTTTGAAGTGTGTATTTTATATTCCTTATATGGGTATAAGCTAGTCAACAGTCTAGGCAATTCAGTTCAAACACCTCAGGGACTTTTACTGCACTAAGACTAAAGAGAGATTGTTCTTTTCCTTCTATTTGGTTCCTTCCTCTTCTACTGTGTTTATCAGTGACACAGAGAACTGCACCCACTGCAAGCCTCTATGTTCAAATGTCCATAAGCAGATATTATGTGTGTCAGCCTGCAAAAGCACAGCCTGTCAGCTCTTCAACTGCTCAGGTTTCCATTCTGTTCTATCTCAATACAACAGACAAATTCATTCATCAAAGTGTAGTTCTGAATTGAAAGACATTGTGTGGCTTCTCCCCATTTCCCTCAGAGTAAAAGAGTGATAGATTGCTGCCCAACTGGTGCTGCTCCCTGTGCATAGATCCAGTCCACAAACCTGCTTGACCCTCAAGCCAGGAATCTTTTGTCTATCCTTGTCACTGCTTATCCAGTTTATCTCCACAGTCCCCCAGCCTCATCCCTTTCTGTACTTCTTTCTTCTCTGCTTCCAGCATCCACATGAGTCCTGTATATTCTGTATACTCAGGCCACATTGGCTGAATCCTAGCTTTTTCTCTGATTATACCTGTCTTTGCCACATCACCACTGACACCCAGCTCATAAAAGTAGGCCATTCTCTATCAATCTCACTTTCATTCCATGCTTGCTAGGAAAGTGGTGCTCTAACAATCCAGTTCTCCAAGAAGAAATGTGGGAATCATCTGTGTGTTTCTTTCACCCACTTTCCCATATCTGACACTCACCAGACATAAATGCCATAAGTATGCATGCCCCATGCACTTAATTAAGTCTGTGTGTGGTCCATTGCTGAGAACTACCTGGCCCTCATGAGTCCTGCATGCCCTTGCTCTGTACTCCCAACCAATCACATTGTTACTAAGCACTGCTCATCTCCAACAGTCAAATTTAAGTTAGCTTCTGTGGGAGATCTGTGCTTGGACAATTTACCTCTTGATAATTTAATAATTATCACCTGGTGAGAGGGGTTATCCCACTTTCTCCAGAAGATGGTGTCCACCAAATAAATTATATGTTTTATATTGAGGTAATTGAGGTGCACTCTGAGTCAGAAGTGATGAATTAAGACCCATGTGCCCTGTACCCAACTTTCCCAGTTGATACTGTCTTGAAAACCTGTGTTGTGGCCTCATGAGGTGCTGACAGCAGCACAGGATGCACAAGTCCTTCAGTACTGAGGGTCCTTCCTGTCTCACTCTTGTCACCTCTGCCTCTAACTGACCCTGCCATTTCCTTAACCCCTTAAAGCCTTGAAGCTGTTCTTCCATGGTATGACCTGGTCCTCTCACCTGAATGTTATGGGGCACAACTAAAGAACAGACCAATTACCACTGAGAAGTCCAAATTTAAGAGTCTTTATAAAGCTGGCCAGCTGACTGTCTCACACAATGCCCCCAAAAATGGCTATTGGGAGAACAGCCCCAACCACAGGGTTGTAGGAGTTCTTATACCAAAAATTACATCAATAATATGTGTCTGTTGCTATGACTTGAAATTACACATTAACATCCTGAGATCATTGACAGAGGGGGAAGTGGGTCAAAATGACCCTTACCTAGGTACAAACTAAAGAATGGTTACTAACATCCACACAATAACTGTTCACATGGTACATTGTTTAGGAGAAATAGGAATCAAAAGAGAGCAATTCTTTACTACATAGAAGCTGCCATTGTATATTATTAAACATGTCACACCAAGTATCTGATAATTGGCATAGAGGCAGGGTGTTCCCATGGGAGAAGCTTATTTTCTACATAACATGGAGTCTCAGAGCAAAATGGAGTGTGTTTAGTCATTTCCCTTAGAGTCTGGCCTATAACATTCTCATGGAGTCAGATTTGTCAGCCCATCACAGTATTAATTGCCTAGATTCCAGTAGTAAGTGTGTAAGCTTTTGGATATTTAGTGTGAATTTTTAGGTATTCATCCAAGTTGCTCTGTATCAAGACTTTATTTTCTCTTTGCTAAATGTTGTCCTGCACCTTGGATGTACCAGTCTCTTGGCTTGACCATTTGCACACCATCTTATGTACAAAACCTTATGGCTAAAAACATTAATTTCATTTTGAATATATTTTCTTTGATCAAATTCACATGAAGTCTTTTGCAATTTACTTTAAGAATTTTCTATGTTTGTCACTGTTGTGTTTTGAGAATACATTACCCATTGAAGATAACAGCTATTTCCTAAAAGTGTGATTTGCATGTTTTTTTTTTTTTTTATTTAACGGGGGTGAGGGAGAGTGGGGTTTGAATCCAGAATTACTTTTTTATAAGCCTCATGATCATCTCCGGTGGGTACATTGTGCCTCATTTGTGTAGTCGTTAGATTCAGTGCCAGCAACTTCACAGCACCAATCTGTCTCCAAAAGTATCCCCAGAACAGAGGGCCATGATGTATAAATTTCATGATCTGTGACATAAAAATATAGTAGCACAAATGGACTGAGACAGGTCCATAACAGACAAAGCAAACTTGAAACAGAGCAAATCTGAAAGCACCTCAGTTCCTGATTTCAAAATGCATTCAAAGATATAGGAATTAGGAGGTTTCAAGATGGTGGACTAGAGGGTGGCTGCGTTTCATGTTGCTCCAGGACTCAGGATTCAAAAGAGGAGATATTGAGAGACTTGGGACCAACTCAAAGCAGCTGGGTGAGTCTCTCCTGTTGGGGAGGCGTCCCAGATGGGGCGTTAGTCCCAGATGCAGGGAACTTTGTGAAGTAGAGTTGACCAATGAGACACCCTCCCCCCACTGGAGCAGTAAACTCGGACAACTGGGAGCATCGTAGAGGAGGCCGCTCAGCACAGCGCTTGGACTCAGAGCAACCACTGGGGCTCCGGGTGGCTGCCCAGAGGAGGAGATACGTGGCGAGTTGTTTGGACTCAGAGCAACTGCTCCTGAACACCGGGAGGCTGCCTGGAGGAGGAAGAGGAGCACGGCAGATCACATGGACTCGGAGTGACTGCACCAGAACTACAGGTGGTTGCCAGAGGAGGAGCTGTGCAGCAAGCTGTTTGGACTCAGAGCAACTGCTCCTGCACACCAGGGCCTGCCTGGAGGAGAAGGAGGAGGAGGAGGAGCTTGGCAGGTCGCTTGGAGTGGGAGTGACTGCACCACAGCTACAGGGGGTTGCCAGAGGAGGAGCTGTGCGGCAAGTTGTTTGGACTCAGAGAGACCGCTTCTGAACACTGGGTGCTGTCCGGAGGAGTGCAGTGTGTTGCTTGGACTCAGTGTGACTGCATCAAAGCTCTGGGTGGCTGCTCAGAGGAGGAGGTGAGTCGTGAGTTGTTTGGACTCAAAGTAACTGCTCCTGAAAATGGGGGGGCTGCCTGGAGGAGGCATATGGTGGGTCACTTGGAATCAGAGTGACCGCTCCTGAACACCTGGGGGGCTACCTAGAGGAGGAGGATGAATGGGGTGGGTCACTTGGACTGAGTGACTGCCCAGGGCTATGGGAGGTTAGCAGGAGGAGGAGGCACGCAGTGAGTTGCTTGGACTTCTAGTGACCGCACCAGAACACTGGGCAGCTGTCTGGAAGAAGAGGTGTGTGGCGGGTCACTGGAACTCAGAGCGACTGTACAGGGCTCCAGGTGGCTGCTCAGAGGAGGGGCCGCATAGCCAAGTGATTAGGTGCAGAGCAGGGTCCCAGGACCTAGGAGGCTTCTTGGTGGAGGAGCCACACACAGAGACATGCTTAGCAGGAGAGCAAAGGTTCCAGGACTGCGGGCAGATTCTCTAAAGAGAGGCAGCCTAAGAAGACTTGTCTGCAAAGCGTGAGGCTCCCAGACCCATGAGGTAGGTCTGGGCCCCTGGAAACATTGCAGAGGAAGGCTGCCCAGCCCAGGCGGTAGTTGTAGATTGAGGGGAACCTCTAGGAGGGGAACTGACCAGCGAGACCTCCCCACTGTGTGAGTCTTCCCTGCTGAGTGAGGTTTTCCCACAAGGAAGGTAAAACCAGAGACACAGGCCCAAACAGGTCTTGCCTCAGCCTGCAGCCTAGATCCCCTTTGGATGACCATTGGTCAACAAGTGGAGGCACCTCTGCCCACTACCAGGGAATATACCCTACCTGAAGTCCACCACCCTTAGAGAGGCAGCTTCATTGTGGAGCACTGCATTATCAACTTCCTCCAAGACTTCAGGCTACTGAAGGCCAAGAGGGGATACACTAGAAATCTTCAGGGATATTGTAAGTCAATAGAGGAAATCTGCAATATCTTAGTGGTCCACTGAATCCTGAAAAATATGAAAAAACAAAGGAAGAAAATGCCCCAAACAAATCTAGATGTTACATCAATAAAATCCATTGACAGCATGGAAGAAAAATAACAGAAAGGGAGTTCAGAATGTACATAGTTAAAATGATCAGGGAAGCAAATGATGAGATGAGAGAGCAAATGCAGGCATTGAATAATGAGATGAAAGAGCAAATGTAGGCATTGAATGATCAAACCAATCAACAGTTAAAGAGCAAATACAGGAAGCAAAAGATCATTTCAATAAAGAGTTAGAGATATTGAAAAAAAAACAAACAAAATCCTTGAAATGAAGGAAACAATAAATGAAATTAAGAACTCCATAGAAAGCATAACCAATAGAATAGAACACCTGGAAGACAGAACCTCAGATATTGAAGACAAAACACTTAACCTTGAAAACAAAGTTGAACAAACAGAGAAGATGGTAAGAAATCATGAACAGAATCTCGAAGAACTATGGGGTATCATGAAAAGGCCAAATTTGAGAATTATTGGGATTAAGGAAAGCTTAGAGAAACAAACCAAAGGAATGAACAATCTATTCAATGAAATAATATCAGAAAATTTCCCAAATCTGAAGAATGAAATGGAAAATCAAGTCCAAGAGGCTTATAGAACTCCACATACACAAAATTACAACAGACCCACACCAAGCCACATTATAATGAAAATACCTAACATACAAAATAAAGACAGAATTTTAAAGGTTGTGAGAGAAAAGAACCAAATTACATTCAGGGGGAAACCAATACAGATATCAGCAGATTTTTTAATCCAGATCCTAAAATCTAGAAGGGCCTGGAACAACATTTTTCAAGCTCTGAAAGAAAATGGATGCCAACCAAGAATCTTATACCCAGGAAAACTTACCTTCATATTTAACAATGAAATAAAATCCTTCCATGATAAACAAAAGGTAAAAGAATTTACAAAAAGTAAGCCAGCATTACAGAACATTCTCAGCAAAATATTCCATGAGGAAGAGATGAAAAACAAAGAAGGAAATCAGCAAAGGGAGGAATCATCCTAAAGGAATTGTCAAATGAAGGAGTAACCAAGTCGTGTCAAAAAATAAATAAATAAATAAAATTTTAAAAATGAACCAAATGACCAGGAATACAAATCATATCTCAATAATAACCCTGAATGTTAATGGCCTGAATTCACCAATCAAAAGGCATAGACTGGCAGATTGGATTAAAAAGAAAGATCCAACAATATGTTGCCTGCAAGAGACTCACCTCATAGAAAAAGATACCCATAGACTAAAGGTGAAATGATGGGGAAAAAACATACCATACACTTGGACTCAGGAAAACCACTGGAGTATCCATCCTCTTTTCAGATAATGTGGACGTCAAGCCAAAGTTAGTCAGAAGGGATAAAGAAGAACTTTTCATACTGCTTAAGGGAAGCATAAATCAGCAAGGTATAAGAATCATAAACATCTATGACCCAAACAGAGGCTCTCCATGTATGTCAAACAAATCCTTCTCAATTTTAGAAACCAAATAGACCATAACACAATAATACTAGGTGATTTTAACATGCCTCTCTAACCACTGGACAGATCTTCCAAACAAAAATTGAACAAAGAAACCATAGATCTCAATAACACAATCAATAATTTAGACTTAACAGATATTTATAGAATATACCATCCAACCAAGATCAAATACACTTTCTTCTCAGCAGCACATGGATCCTTCTCTAAAATAGACCATATATTATGGCACAAAGCTAATGTTAGCAAACACAAGAAGATAGAGACACTACCATGTATTCTATCAAATCTTAATAGATTGAAGTTAGAAATAAATGAAAGTGTAAAAAACAGAAATTACTCCAACACCTGGAGATTGAACAATATGCTATTATATAATGAATGGAAAACAGAAGATATTAGGAAGGAAAGTAAAAAATTCTTACAGGTAAATGAGAACAAAGAAATATCATATCAAATCTCTGGGACACTATGAAAGCAGTACTTAGAGGAAAATTCATTTCATGGACTGTATTTAATAAAAGAAGTAAAACTCAACAAATAAATGACCTAATACTACAGCTCAAAGCCCTAGAAAAAGAAGAACAGACCAGGGCCAAAAGTAGTAGAAGAAAGGAAATAGTTAAACTCAGAGCTGAAATCAACAAAATTGAAACAAAAGAAATAATAAAAAAATTGACAAAATAAAAGTTTGTTCTTCAAAAAATAAACAAAATTGATAAACCTTTAGCAACACTAACAAAGAGAAGAAGAGAGAAAACACAAATCACTAAAATTTGGAATGAACAAGGAAATATCACAACAGACAGGATTGAAATACAAAACATAATTAGAAGCTATTTTGAAAATCTATACTCCAACAAAATACAAAATCTCGAAGACATCAACAGGTTTCTAGAGACATATGAATGGCCTAAACTGAAAAAGGAGGGCATAAACAATATGAATAGAACAATTTCAAGTAATGAAATAAAAGAAGTCATCAAAAGCCTACCAACAAAGAAAAGTCAGGGACCAGATGGGTTTCTCAGCCGAGTTCTACAAAACCTTTAAAGAAGAGCTCATTCCAATACTTCTCAAAGTATTCCATAAAATAGAAGAGGAGGGAACCCTTCCAAACTCACTCCATGAAGCTAATATTACCCTGATACCTAAACCATACAGAGACACATCAAGGAAAGAAAATTTCAGACTAATACCGTTAATGAACATCGATGCAGAAATTCTCAACAAAATTTTAGCAAATTGCATCCAAAAACATATTAAAAAGATAGTGCACCATGATCAAGTGGGTTTCATCCCAGGGATGCAAGGTAGGTTCAACATCAGGAAATCAATAAATGTAATTCACCATATCAATAGACTTAAAGTCAAGAATCACATGATTATTTCAATAGATGCAGAAAAAGCATTTGATAAAATACAGCACCCTTCATGTTCAAAACACTAGAAAAAATAGGGATAGTGGGAACATTCCTTAACATTTTAAAGGCCATCTATGCTAAGCCCATGACTAATATCATTCTAAATGATGAAAAATTGAAAGCATTCCCCCTAAAAATTGGAACAAGGCAGGGATGCCCTCTTTCACCACTTCTATTCATTTTTGTCCTTCAACTTCTAGCCAGAGCAATTAAACAGACCAAAGAAATTAAAGGGATACAAATAGGAAAAGAATAACTCAAAGTATCCCTATTTGCTGATGTTATGATTATATACTTAGAGGAACCTGGAAATTCCACCAGAAAACTTTTAGATCTCATAAGTGAATTCAGTAAAGTAGCAGGATATAAGATCAGTGCACATAAATCTAATGCATTTTTATACATAAGTGATGAATCCTTGGAAAGAGTAATTAGGAAAACTACCCCATTCACAATAGCCTTGGAAAAAAATAAAATACTTGGGAATCAATCTCACAAAAGAGGTGAAAGACCTCTACAATGAGAACTAAAGAATATTAAAGAAAGAAATTAAGGAAAACCTTAGAAGATGGAAACATCTCTCATGTTCTTGGATAGGAAGAATAAATATTGTCAAAATGGCCATACTACCAAAAGTGCTATACAGATTCAATGCAGTTCCAATTAAAATCCCAATGATGTACCTTACAGAAATAGAGCAAGAAATTATGAAATTCATCTGGAAGAGTAAGAAACCCAGAAGAGCTAAAGCAACACTTAGCAGAAAGAGTGAAGCAGGGGGTATTGCAATACCAGATCTTCAACTCTACTACAAAGCAATAGTTACAAAAAGAGCATGGTATTGGTACCAAAATAGAAAGGTAGATCAATGGTACAGAATAGGGGACATGGACACAAACCCAAATAAATACAATTTTCTCATACTAGACAAAGGAACCAAAAATATGCAATGGAGAAAAGATAGCCTCTTCAACAAATGGTGCTGGGAGAATTAGAAATCCATAGGCAACAGAATGAAACTAAACCCATATCTCTCACTATGCAGGAAACTAAACTCAAAATGGATTAAGGACCTCAGAATCACACCAGAGACCCTGCAGATTATAGAAGAAAAAGTAGGTCCAGATCTTCAACATGTCAGCTTAGGACCAGACTTCCTCAACAGGACTCCCATAGCACAAGAAATAAAAGCAAGAATCAATAACTGGGATAGATTCAAACTAAAAAGCTTTCTCTCAGCAAAGAAAAATATCAGCAATGTGAAGAATGAGCCTACAGAGTGGGAGAAAATCTTTGCCCATCATACTTCAGATAGAGCACTAATCTCCAGAACCTATAAAGAAATCAAAAAACTTTACACCAAGAATGCAAATAATCCAATTGACAAATGGGCTCAGGAAATGAATAGACAGTTCACAGAAGAAGATATACAAGCAATCAACAAACATTTGGAAAAATGTTCAACATCTCTAGTAATAACAGAAAGACAAATCAAAACCACACTAAGATTCCATCTCACCCCAATTAGAATGGCAATTATCAAGAATACAAGCAACAACAGGTGTTGGCGAGGATGAGGGGAGAAAGGTACACTCATATATTGCTGGTGGGGCTGCAAGTTAGTGCAGCCACTCTTGAAAGCAGTGTGGAGATTTCTTAGAAAACTTGGAATGGAACCACCATTTGACCCAGCTATCCCACTCCTTGGCCTATACCCAAAGGATTTAAAATCAGCATACTACAGAGATACAGCCACATCAATGTTTATAGCTGCTCAATTCACAATAGCCAGATTGTGGAACCAACCTAGATGTCCTTCAATTGATGAATGGATAAAGAAACTGTGGTATATATATATATATACAATGGAATATTACTCAGCCATAAAGAATGATAAAATTATGGCATTTGCAGGCAAATGGTGAAATTGGAGAATGTCATGCTATGTGAGATTAGCCAATCTCAAAAAACCAAAAGAAGAATGATATCGCTAATAAGTGGATGATTACACATTATGGTGGTTGGGAGGGGTTAGTGTTAGGGTTAGAGTTAGGGTTAGGAAGGGGTGCAAGAATGGAGGAAGGAAGGACTGTATAGAGGGAAAAGAGGGGTGTGAGGGAAGGGGGGAAGAGGATAAATAACAGAATGAATCAAACAACATTACCCTATGTAAATTTATGTTTACACAAATGGTATGCCTTTACACCATGTACAAACAGAGAAACCACATGTATCCCATTTGTTTACAATAAAAAAATAGATATAGGAATTAAAACACTGTAACTCTGAAATAGAAGGCAGCATGCATCCCAATGCACATTAAAGAGAACAAGACCAGACATGCAGTCAACTGCTCTTTGTCAAGGGAAACATTAATATACAATAGAGAAAGGATAGCCTATTAATGAAATGGTGCTGAGAATACTGCATATCCATGTAGTTAAGAAAGAAATCAGAACCTTATCTTACACCATACAAAGCATCAATGCAAAAGGTACTAAAAATCTAAACCTGAAACTGAAATCTATAAAATTGCTGGAAGAAAATTTTGGAGCTTCCATTTACTAATCTTTCCCCATCCTCCTAACATGGACAAATACAATCTTTAGTGTGATTTGATCACCACACAGATACACAAATCAAAATTTCATGCTCTATTAAATAAGCAGGTGAAGTTATTTTGTTTCAATCTAAATAAAAGAAGAAAATATTAAGCTTTTGTGGAAAATATAAAAAGGAAAAACAGAGGAAAACATTCCCCACATTGCTTTAGGAATGTTTTCTTGGCTATAACATGAAAAGGACAGAGGGCAAAGCCATAAATATATGAAAATTCATTAAACCAAAGCCTCTGCACAGGACAGTAAAGAAAAAACAGAAAAAGATTCTACTCACTGAATGGGAGAAATTTCTTGAACATTAACTGGGAAAAGTAAAATATCAAAAATACATAAATAATCCCTAGAACTGTATAATAACAAATACCTAATTAAAATCAATAAGGAGCTTGGTAGTTCTTCCTTATATTCCCAGTGCTACAGCAAGAGAACCATATTTTCATGGACATCCTCAGCATCTTAGTGAGACTGTAACCAACCTGTTGAAACTGTTTCTCAAAATAAAAAAAGGTACCAATAAATCATGGAAACAGAAAAAAAAAAAAAAAAACATGTTGGCTTCCATGATACTGGGTTGGGGGGAAGTGGGGTGCTGCTCTTCAATGGATGTGCAATTTCAATTATATAAGACAAATATAGACAAAGTACTTCTAGACATTTCCTGTACAATTCTTTGCTTATAGTTTACAATACTGTAACATGCACTTATAATTGTTTTTCAGTAAAGATAAACTATAATGTTCTTAGTACTATGGAAGTAGGGGAGGGAAAAAGGGATGACTTTAGAAAGAGGAAGTGGAGGTAGAAGGCAGGCAAAGGAGGACTAGCCCATGGTGTTCCTCCTAAACAGTCAGGATACCTGCTCAAAGTGGACCTGTTCTTGCTTGAATATTCTGCTACTGGTATCATAAATTTTTATTGATTTTATCTTAGTTGCTGTTTCATAAGTGAGTTCCATGAAGAAAATGGGACCACATGAATGAACATCACATATACATGTAACCACATGTGATGGGTAATGAAAGTTACATTCCTATAAGACAGCACCCCAAGGAAAGTAGAGATAATTTGTGACTTGAAAGGAGGAAGGAGAAAATTGGCCAAGCCTTAAAATTGTCCCAGTACATTTGTTTCTGAAAACAATGAATCCTGGGAAAAGGGCAGACACTGAATCCTGGGCTCTAAAACTTGACTTTCCTTCTTGCAACTTAGTCCTAAATGACAATGGGCAAGATTTGAGTATTCATTCTTCACGGGTCTGGTTTTAACCTGCACAACTAGCCCCTGATGGTCAAAACTGCACATGAAAGGTTTCCATTGATAACATAATCCTCAATATACCCTATAAAACCCAAGTCCTTCTATAAAAAACAGGCATTATTTCCATCTGGAAAATGAGCCTAGACAGTATCCAAGGCCGTGAAGGAATAAAGATTTCTATGAATTCTTTGAGGTTTTCTTACCATCCTTTTGTGCTTACATTTTTGTTTCTTGACCAGGAAACAGATGACAGGCATCAAGTACCCTTCCCCAAGACTCTGAAAACTTTCCCCTTCTGCTGAAGTTCAGTTAAATGACTGCTGGTATCTGGGAAGTGACTGTTGATATGTCCAGTACCCCAAAGTATCTCTGAGGTCAGGGAATACCCATTCATGGCACATGCAGCTACAACTGAAACCCAAGACTGACTGCTCCCTCACCTCCCTCCCACATTACACAGAGACTCAACAACCTCCAAGTCCACTATCGCTGAACAACTGCCAGTACACAACCTGTAACTGATCCCAAACCTGGGCTAGGTTTTTGCAACCTATGCTATGTGGACAGTGCAAGGACTTGAATTGAGTCCTTTATTGGTGCTGGAGGCAACCTCTTTCTGATGTTCTTCCTTAACCCTCAGTACCTTCTCAGCACACCCTCCTCCTCATACCCCACAGAACTCTGGATCAGGGACCCCTTTGTCATTTGGATGCTGCATCCATTAGCAGACTTTAAATTCTCCAGAGATAAAACTCTGACTCTCCTTTTCTCACTGTGGAAGAACAGATAGGCACCCTGCCCTAAAACACACATATTTTGTCACATTGGACCCTAGGGGTTCTCCCACCATTATTCTCTGGTATCTAGCAGATAGGTGTCCTACTCTGAGACTCATGCCTTTGGTTCACAGGAACATGGGAGTCTCTTCACCATTAAAACTGGTGTGATAATTCCATCTGTCTGATCTCCATCAGATAGGCACCCTGGGCTGAGACCCCACCTCTAATCTCATGGGACCCCTGGAGTCCCTCCACCATTAAAATTGGGATAAAGACATTCCTTAATTTCTGGTGACATTGTCCATTTTGGTGTTGGGAAGAATCCAGGAAATGCTATACTTTCAACCTGGCACCCCATTCACATCTCTCCAACATGGGAATCAGTCTATTCCATGGGATACCCCTTTGGGTTGTTTCATTAGTAATTTTATGTTCCTTTACTTCCAAATTGATCTCAAAATCAAACACCTCATTAAGGTCAGCACTCAAATTTGACCACAATACAAATTAGACTATCTGCACCATTGACCCAATATGAAGATTTGATTAAGGAATTCTCCAAAAATTAAAATATTATTTATCATGAAATGACATATGGAGTGAAGTACCAGCCCAAAATCATGTAAAAAAGTCTTATTTAAAACTCCTACCCTCAACTGAAAGATGGAGCCAAAATTTAAACTACTTATCACTGAGAGAGAAAAAATTAACCCTAACCAGTCCAATAACCAGTGGCATGTCTCAGTAAGGAGTGTGATATAGCAATCCCATTCCTCAAAATAGTGGGTAATAATGTTTCATAAACTTCTGCATCCAAACCTGACCTGATTACCAACCAGGGAAAAAAGAAATAAAAATCCCTAGGCAGCAATTTGCCTTGCCTAATCTTGCTGAAGCCTACATTGGAATATAAACTGCAAAAACCAGTAGACTCAGTGAGGGACCAACCTAAGCTGAAGAAAAAAAATGCCCATTTTAAATTCCTCCTGGACTGCAACACACACACACACACAAAAATGGTTTTAAGACTTTCTTTCTCTCTCCCTCCTCTCTCTTTTTTATTTTTAATTTTTAAATTTTTTGCTAATTTTTTAGCACACAACTTTGATCCTACATACCTAGGTTAATGTTTTCTTATTAGTTCTATTTTTATTCAACTCTAGATTTAGTTTCTCTTTTAAACATCTATAATGTAAAGAAGATTCATCTGCAAAAGTTGCAAGGCCTTTGTTTTTGTGTTATGTGTGTATTATGCTTTCTGCCTATATACCTGCTTGTGTCCATATATCATGTACATGTCAAAACTAGCCAATAGATAATAGGTGTCATAAATTAAAATTTAAAAATGGATCCAGGTACCTTTAATTTACATGACTTAAAAGGGTTCAATTTAAATTGGGTAAACAAATGAAGCTAAAATGTCTTTAAAATTATTTAACACACAATTCTCTCCAGGTAGTCAAGCTAATGAAATATTGATTTTTTAAAATGTCTGATATCAATTGTTTCTAGAACTTATGTTGAATGGAAAAATGATGGCAGATATTGTTCAATACATTTCTCTGATATCTTGGTTTTAGAATAAAGTAAATGAATTAGATTTGACATGTATAGGATTACTTAAATGCATATCTTATTAACAAAGTTAAAATGTTGTTAAATAACATTGAAATACTCTAAAGTTCCTGAATTCCTAGGGTGATATACTTAAACATTGTGTGTTCATAAATTGGTAAACAGATACTGTTCCATGTCCAAGGTGTTGGAAATTTTCAAATGAGTTTCAGTTAGAGTACTGTATATAACAAAGCATTTCATATTATTAAAATTCAGTAATTTCATAAGTGTTCTTCCAAAATGTGAAGAAAGAAAGGATCAATAGAGAGAAAAGAGAAAATAAAAGGTTCTAGGTACAGAAATACACTTAGTAGAAGGAAGAAGAAAATGTTTCTGGGTAAGAAAGTTCTTGTGTAATGAAATACATGAGGGTCTAAGTAAGTGCCAAGAAAGTCTGTGTGCAAGTAAAGGGCAAATTTCATAAATTTGGTGTGTAGCTAAGTTAGTTATCTGTATGTGAGACAATTATTTAAAGCTACTTAAGGTTTTTTCTAAGATCAAATACAGATTTACTGATGTAAACCAGAATTTAATCCACATATAACAGAAAAATATTTGAGCAAAATCCCAAGTGACACCAGACCAAGAGGAGTGGATTCAGAGGGCAATGCCACTGGGACCTGTACTAGTCTGGGTGATGTTCACTCCCTCATGAACCTGTCCATCACTCCCAGGTTCAGTATTCCTTTTGGGGACTTTTGGGGTTCAATTGACTATGGTAGGACTCGGGTGGCCTTGTGGCTATGATGCCTTGTGGGGCCAAACATGGACAGTGCTACCTTGCCAGCAGTGTACTGCAAGCTGTCAGACTTCATCAGGTCCCTTTAACTGGAGGAAGCCGTATCACCAATAGGCCAGTGTGTCTGCACCCCCAACACACACTGACTTTACTGCTTCTGGGCGAAGAAGTAAGGATCACATTTCCAGAAAAGAGTAGCCACATGGGAAGTGCTTCTTGCATCATTACTCTTATCATTACTGCTGTCCCAGTGCTTAACTTGAATCCTCACCTCAAGCAGCCAGGAGCAGAAGTGTCTCTGATGACCAAGGGAATCCTGACATCACCATGCTGTCATTTTGTCTATTTGTTATGTCAGGTGGTATCTGTAAAAAATCCAGGTTATCACAGCAGACACTCATTTGGACCCATATTGCCCAAGGCCCAGCAATACCCCCTGTGGTGATAAACAAATTGCACTCTCCTACATGCTCCTGGAATTTTCCTCCCACCTCAATCCCACATTGAAGGATGCAAGCCCTTTTGACAATGAATATCCTAGCTGTCTCCTTATTTTCTATCATTTCACAGGATCACTGTTAACAAACTTAGGCATTTCTTTGAGAAGGATCAAAACAAGGGTAGCAGGATATTGAAGGATGGGTGGTTCAATGGAATTAACTCTCAAAACCTAAGCTCAGTGCAATGATATTTGGAAGGTTTGCTGGAAACACAACCACAGGAAGTATGAAAATTTGGTGTTGATTTATTTTCTTAATTCTGCCAGCACAAGTTGTACCCGGGCTGACTGATCTAGTGAGCCATCACTTCTTCCTTTTGCATATTTAAATTTACAGACAAGATCTAGCTAAGATGCATAGCCCTCCCTAGTTAGGAAACTGACTTTGTCCTGGATGACTTCTTTATTCAGGCCCTCTTATAGCTGAGATAATTGGGAAGATCAAGCAGCTCCACTGGGTCATTTGTTTTGCCTAGATATCAGCTGGTTAGAAAATTTAAAAGAAAAGTTCCAGGAGGAGGCAGTGTGGTACAAATAGAAATTGATTGTGGTTAGAAAGGCTTGGGGTTCAAGTTTGAATGTACCCCAAATCTTTTTATATAATAACAAACTAAGCACAAAATGTTTCCCATATATGACTGCCTCTTTTCTTACATTAAACCACCATGGACCACCAAAAAAATTGTCTGATCAATGTTCGACTACAAACATTTTCCACCTTAAATAGATAGGAATCAATTATTTTCTCATGACACCCACTCTTTAAGACTTGTTTTTTCATGCAACTAAAAGTTCTGGCAGAATTATTTTTTGAAATAAATTGAAAATACCTTAGAATCTGTTTGATTTTACTTTGGGAAAGTTTCCAGCCAAATATTTCACAGAGTCAGACTGGAAAAGGATCCAGTCACCTAGTATACTCATCCTCTTCAGGTATGCCAAACAATCCAATCCATCAACATTTCCTCCTCTGTTAAATCAAGTGAATATAACACAGTTGGAAACAGCACTTTTAATTGGAAGTTTATTGCAAAGAGGGTTTTTAGCATGACACTGTGTAACAATTCAGCAGTGTTCCCCCCATGACCTGTAATTCTTTAGAGATAGCATCCTAGAGATGAGACAACAATAAGGAAATCTTATGTTATATTGCACAACAATGCTGAAGTGGTAATTTAATGAGCAATTTCTGGAAAAATAAAGGTGCTCAAATATGTTTAATATCGTGAAAGAATGATAAAGGAACACCTTTACAAAGAACTCACATTTAAAGAATAAAATCAGAGACATTGGGAATGTGGCATGTTTGTGTTCTATATAAGAAATTTACAATAAAAAAATTTGTATTTTGGATATGCTTTAGATTCTGTTTTATTTTTTTTCTGATAGATATCTCAATTCACATTTCTTTTATTCTTTAAAATTGTCTTTTGAAATTCAGGACTGGTCCATCATGGTTTTCATTTTAGTACTATAGCACTGATGTTTTTCTTTACATATCTATTGTTGAAGTACACTATTTCTAGACCCATCATTCAATACTGCACTTCCAAATTTCTACTTGTTTAAGTGCTTGTGTGTAGGTGCTGTGGAGTAAGAAAAACCTTTCCTCATCAGTCTTATACCAGGAAAGCAAAATCAGTATAAGTGTAAACAACTGTCCCTTGCAAAAAAAGGACAGGTCTAGAAATAGGGCATTTGTGTCCTTTGCAAGTTGAGTTATTGTTAGTAAATATCTTTGTTTACCAAATGATCTCACAATTTCTTCCTATTGTACTGGAATAGTAGCTTGATGCTGAAGAAATATCCTGGATGTTTTGGAGACCATTAACAATGACAATTTTTTAGTGTCTGTTCACTGATGTTAGTTTTTATCTCCAACAATGTACTGTTTTACTGCCCCATAGAAAGTTCATAGCTCTTCCCTTTTTTTCATATTCAGCTTTGAAGCATTATAACATTCCTCTCTTTCATCATGATGCTTCCTACAAGATAATATGCTCTGGAAACTGTGCTCATCATGTCATTATCAGATCCTTATTTCACCCATCACATTCACAGTTTAGGAGCATCTTTATGGCAGGGTTTGTGGAAGTAGCATGTTATTTGCATCCTCCAGGGTCTGCTAAAAGGGCCCTTGGCATTGTCACAGAGGGGCTTTTGTCAGACAGGCAGTAGTCAGTGCGAGATGATAAACCCTTATGTCAAGACAGATTGACCAGGTATATCTGTCTCTATAAGTGAGTAGAAGGAATTCTTACAAACTCCTACCAAGTGAATTTCAGAGTACAGCCTAGTTGTGGGTCAGCAGCAAAGGAAGCGGGGTCTGGCAGGTAGAGTGTTCACAGTACATCACTCTTAATTTGCTGTTTTTTTTTCCTTAATCACACATGCTTAGTGATTTCCACTCTCCTCTCTGCTATAGGTTTCACAGTAGCTACCCACTTCCACTTAGAAGTCCAACTTCACAGGTTCCCTCTGTCATATGTTTGGGCATTCTTGGAAAGGAGTGGCACACCATCAGAGTTTGTGGATGTTTTCCAATTCAATCATCACTGAACCCATCAAGATGCACTGGAAGGTGTCCTGCTCTCATCTGTCAACTGCCACCATTCTGATTGGTTTGTAATCCCATAGTCCAGTTACCTGATTGGGCAACATTTTGAGTGAGGTCAGACTAGGAGAAGTGCATCTGGAGGACAATGTCACTGTTGCCTACTTTAGTCTGTGTAATCATTGCACCCTCCTGAATCCATCAATCCCTCTCTGGTCCAGTAGACCTGATGGGGTCCACTTGTTTGTAAGAGGACACAGGTAGCCATGTGGCCATGATGCCTGGTGTGGCCAAACATGGATATTGCCAACTAACAGGCCTGCAGGAGAGTGCATGCTGTCAGACTGCAGTGGAGTTCCTTGTCCTGGAGGGAACTGGATTACCCAAAGGCCTTTGGGGGAGCAGGATTGCCCATAGGACTATGAGACTGTGCCTCAAACACCCTGGCTACTCTACTTCTATGGTAAGAAGTTTGGATATCATTTCTTGCCAACAGTAGGCTCCAGGTACTTGCTCCCTTCCTCTTTCCTCTTACCATCACAACTGACCTGGCTCTTGATTTGAAAGTTTGATGTAGCTAGGACCAGAAGCATCTTGGTCATCATGGGAACCCTGACATCATCATATCTGAGATATCAAACAATATCTGCAGAACAGTCAGGATATCACAGTAGGCATTTATTTGAACCCATGTTGCCTAAGGTCCAGAAACACCCCTGCAGATACAAACAAATTGCCCTTTCCCACCTGAACCTTGAATCTCCTCACCCTTCAATTCCAATAAGCTGGATGCCAGCCCTTTTGACTGTGAATATCTTAGCTGTCCCATCTTTTATTCACTACACTGGAGCACTGATAACCAAGTTATGAATTTTTTTGAGAATATTCAAAACCAGACTGGCAGGATTTTAGATGAAAGTGAATGACGGACAATTCATGTATCTTTCTAGACTTAATCTCAGTGAAATGATTCTAGAGAAGATTTTCTGCAAACACAAAAACAGAATATGACAGACTGTCAGATTTGGCTCCACAGAAATGTTATAGGCCAGGCTACATGGTCAATGACTAAACAGACTCCATTTTGCTCTGCAACTCCATGTTATGTAGGATATTATCTTCTCCCATGGAAACACACCACCTATGCAACCATCATCATTTACTTAGATGACATGTTTAGCAATACTAAATGATAATTCTTATATGATAAAAATTGTTCTCTTTTGACTCCTAAGTAATTTTCCAAAACAATACCGTATGAAAATGGTGATGTCAATGATGATTGTGTGGATGTTAGTAACATTTCTTTAGTTTGTACCTAGGTAAGTGTTATTTTGATCCACTTCCCCTATCTGCTGAGGATTTTATGATGTTAGTTTGTAATTTTGAATCATAGCAACAGACTTATGATTGATGTGATTTATGGTATAAGAACCCCTGAAAACCTACAGTCCATGCTGTTCTCCCAATAGCCATTTTTGGGGTATTGTGTGAGACAGTCAGTCGGCTGGCTTAATAAAGACTCTTGAATTTGGACTTCTCAGTAGTGATGGCTGTGCTCTTAAGTTGTGTCCCATAACATTTGGAGGGCACAGCAAGATCCTCACTGCCTGGCACATAAACACCATTCGGCACTGACTTGGAAACTCTTCTGAAGGGGAGAGGCCATAGCATTTCTTCTAGGGGAAGACCTCTAAGAAAAGTTTCTCATCCAAAGACTGCATGATCTGTGGAGCCCCACCCCAAGACTGAACTAAATTCTCTGAGAGTTACCTGTTTCTGTGCCCCCAGAGGACGGGTAAGTCTGTTTCTAGTCGATCCATATCTGGGAACATGAAAAAGATGACACAGTGTTACTTCCATCATCTAACACAGTTGCATAATATTGCCCAGGTCCTCAAGTCAGGAATCAGGAGTGGCCACTTGTCTTAGTTTTTGGCATCTTACCTGTTCTGTGTTTGTTCATCTTTTTCTCTTTTTTGTTGCCATTGAGTGTAAGTCTCCCTCATGTTCTGTGTGTACTCCCCTTCAATGCATGTTAACTAATTTCCAGGAATTCCAGAAAAGAACCAGTGACTAAGACACCTGTTTTCATGTCTTTTCTCTACATATATTCTGTGAGAGCTATTGGCCAACTTTTGAGGTCAAATGACCCCTCAGCCTACTACCAAATTCACTTTCACCTATAAAATTTAACAACTTGTTTTTGGGTAGCCTGGATATCCTCATCAAGTGCCTTATATTCAAATTTGGATTGATATTCTCTCTGATAACACCCAATGTCTCAAATCCAGTTTCAGGACTCCAAGAAAAAGCACAAGGTGTCAAGTGCAATTTTGCTGACAAAATCTCTCTCAGGTAGCCAGGAACCCAAATACTTCTAGAGGTACCAGAGGAGTCTGATGTTTTCTTACCCTATCACTCTCATCATCACCTCCTGCAACATCCACCTTTCCTCCTTTCTTTCCACCTGTCCCTTCTTCCTCTACCCTGCCTCCTACTGCTCCTTCTACTCCTATGAATTCACCCCACACTTGAAGCATTTCTAACTATTATCCCAATTAGCCTTCCCTTGACCACCCTTTTCCTTACCTCCTCTGTGTCACCAGTTCCTCAACTGCCCCTCAGGCAAGCCCCTAGGCAGACTGGCTTGGACTAACAACCATTTATGGTTTATGTTCCCTTTTCTATTAGTGATCTTTATAATTGAAAAAAAAAATCTTCCTTTTCTGAAAAGCCCCAGGGATTAAAATGTGTACTACAGTCTGTCTTTTACACTCACCAGCCTATCTGGGATGATTGCCAACAGCTATTTCACTCTATTTCTGTTCACTCAGAGGAACAGAAGCATATTCAGAGGGAGGCTCTCAAAACTATGTTGGTGTCAAATGACCAACCCTCCAATGAGCCTGTGCAATTTGAAACTATTTCCATGTCCTCTTTACCCACCTGAGATAATAATGCAGACAGAGGTATGGAGACTTCACATCATTATCGCCAGACTCTTCTCACTGGGGTAAAAGCCACAGCATGGAAACCTACTAATTTGTCTAAGGTAAGCAAAACTATACAGCAACCAAATGAATCCCCAGTTGCACCTCATTCTTAGAGTGCCTCCTAGAGACTTATTGCTTGTACATTGCAGTTGATACAAAAGCTCCAGAAAACAGATCAGCATTAAACATTAATTTTGTTAACCAGTCAGCCTCAGATATTAGAAAAAAATTACAAAGACTAGAAGAACTTGAGAGAAAGATGCTGTCAGAGTTGGTGAAGATAGTCCAGAAGAATTGCAACAAACAGAACCCTCCCAAGGACAGACAAGCAAAACACATGACAAAACTTATGGTAACAACCATGTCAGGACTCCAAGTTCCAAACTCAAAAGCACCCTCCACACCAGAGTCTTATCCCAATTATGGGCAAATAACAAAACCTCTCTACCAAGAGATCACTGTGCTTACTATAAGGAAAAGGCACTTTGGAAAAATGAATGTCCAAATAAAGACAAAAGTCAGGTATAGTCCTCCTGATGGAGGGACCTGAGGATTTCTGGAGTAGGGGATCCATTCAAATGAGCCCCCAGGAGCCCAGGGTCACACCAGAGATAGGTGTCAAACCAGTCAACTTCTTGGTAGATACTGGAGCTTCTTTCTTGGACCTTACTGAGAGAATAATCTTTATCTAAAAAGAGATCCCCATACAGTGGGCAACAAACAAATACAAATCTTACCCTTGAACTACAGCCCACATCACCAATATAGGAAAAAAAAAAACAATTACTCATTCCTTTCTTGTGATGCATAACTATTCTTATCTCTTTTGAAGAAAAGACCTTCTACAAAAATTACAGTCTACCATCTCTTTTCAAGGAAACTTTGCCAAGCTTACTCTTGATGAACCTCCAACTGCTATTATGTTAACTTCTCCCCTCAGTGAGGAATACCTTTTAATGTCAGAAAAACACCCACCCTATCTATCACATATCTCTCTGAGCTCCAACAAAGCATTCCAGAGGTCTGGGAAGAAACAACCCACCAGGCTTAGTCTCACTGACCACCAATTTTTGTTCAATTACCTAGTACAGCAACTCTAGAAAGAGTGAAAAAATACCCTACCAGTCTGGAATCCATAAAGGGAATTGCCATTCAGTTTCAGAGACTAAGGGAGGCAATATCCTTATACCTTGTCAGTCAACCTGGAATACTCCTCCCTGCAATATTCCAAAACCAGACACCAGGAATTTTCAGCCAGTACAGGACTTTAGATAAGTCAACAAATGGGTGGAAACAATTCATCCAGTGGTGCCTAAGTCTTACAATCTCTTAAGGTTGCTGCCCCATCCCCAAAAGTCTACACTGGATTAACCTGAAGGATGCGTTCTTCAGTATTGCACTTGCTGAGGTAAGCCAGCCTCCCTTTGCTTTTGAGTGGTCTGACCCAGAGGTAGGCTCTTTTGTACAATTGACATGGACTTGGTTACCACAGATTTTTAAGAACTCCCCAACACTCTTTGATGAAACCTTATGTCAAGATCTGTTACACTTCTGGCAGCAACATCCAGAGGTTTCTCTCCTACAGTAAGTGGATGACTTCATGTTTGCTGCTAAAGATATAACTGATTGTAAAAGGGCTAGTGAGAGCTTATTAAAAGAATTAGCTTCCCTGGAATACTGAGTCTCCACTAAGAAAACCCACTTGTGTACACATACAGCCACATATCTAGGCTATGAGCTAAGTAAGGAAAAAGAATATTCTCAATAGGGCGCATAGAGGCAATCCTCAAAATACCATATCCTCAAACCAAGAGACAGTTTAGAGAGTTTATAGGTGCAGTAGGTTATTGCTGACTTTGGATACCAGGATTTGCAGAAATAGCAAAGTCCTTATATACAAGCACGGGGGGGGGGAAGAAATCTACCTACTTTGGACAGAATGAGAACAAAAAGCATTTGAAACTTTAAGGAAGACACTGACAACTGCTCTTGCCTTAGCATGGACTGATGTAACCAAGTCTTTGCCTAAAGTCATCAAAACTTATTCATTTGTGTAATAATATTTGGCCACAGTACCCCTTAGATAATCAATCCAAATGGTCAATATATGACTCCCAGAACTCTGATATTTTACAGGATTTATACAACTTATGTGAGTGAGCAGGCAAATAGAAAGAAATTGCTTATATTCTTTCTTCTTCTTTCTTGTGCACTAAACCTTATATTTGTTAATCCTACAAATGTGAACACCTTCTTTTGGCAATGAACCCTCACTTGCTCCTGCTTCTCCTTACTCTCTTGATCTCTCCTCCTCTGAGTTCCACACAGGAAACAAACCACCTCCATACCAGTCTCCTTTAGAGAAAATGCCTCCAGCCCCCTGCTCTGCCATCCCCTGTGCTTTGCTCTGCTTCTGCTCCTGCCCCTCTGCCCAGCCTATCTCATTCTCCTACCACATGGTTCAAATTACACATTCTACCCCACATACAGGAGGTTCTGGTGTGGAAGGAGTGATCCAAATCCATGTTCCTTTTTCACTCTTTGATCTTTCCCTGATAGAGAAGTGGCTATGCTCTTTCACCTCTGACTCTGTGACTTTCATTAAGGAATTTCAATATCTTAGTCTTATGACCTTAGCTGGTATGATATTTACATGATTATGTCCAACACATTGACCCCTGAGGAGCACAGCAGAGTCTGGGAACAAGCATGCAATTATACAGATAAGGCTCACCAAATCGATCCCAGCCCACCCCATTGGGGCTGAAGCAGTACCACATAGGAAATCCCAATGGGCCTATAACATGGGGGCCAAACTTCTGCAGCGAGACCAGTTCTAAACCTGTGTGCTTGCAGGTCTCTGAAAGGCTGCCATTAAACCCATTAATTATGATAAATTTCAGGAAGTAATACAAGAGAAAACTGAAAACCCATCTGTCTTTCTTATTTGCTTCACAAAGGCCATGCTTATATACACTGATCAGGACCCTAAAACTTCAGAGGGATGACAGCTACACATGACTTATTATTTTTCCCAAAGCTACCCAGACATAAAGGCTATATTGAGGTGGTTGTATGGGGGGGGTTCCCTTACCCCACAACCAGAGGTTCTAGTAGTGACATTCAGGGTGTATAAAGGAAGGGAAAGGAAAAAAAATTAATACACCAAATGCTAGCCAAACCTTTTCAGCCAGGCAGATCGGCCCAGCCATCCACTGCAAGGGGCACCATAGAAGGCATCCAGGCCCATGTTTCAAGTGTTGAAAAGAAGGCCACTGGGCATGAGCCTGCCCCAAATCCTGGCAGCACCCAGGTCCTTGTCCAAAATGCCACCAACTGGGACAATGGGCAGTGAATTGGCCTGGTGCCAGTGATGTGCCAGATCACCCTCAACCCCTCCAGCCAGTGCTTAACTGGGATTGGCAATGGATGACTGAAAGGACCTGAGACTTCTGCCCCCAACATCCATCACTATTCAGGAGCCCCGGGTGACACAGTGGCAGACAATCAGCTCCATTTTCTTATAAGTACTGGAGTCACTTTCTCAGTGACTGCATGAGTTTTTGGGATGCACTTCCCCTGCCATATCCTCCATTGTTGGGATAGAAGAAAAACCATACCACCCCCTAAAAAAACCCTCCAATAATTTGCCATATTGGATAAATCTGCTTCACTCAATCTTTTTTGATAATTTCTATGTGTTCCATTACCCTCCTGGGAAGGAACATCCTAACCAAATTGGGTGCTTCTATTTCCTTCTCACCCACCATGTGCCTTCACTTAGACTCTTTTGCTATTCCTCTCCTTATGACTCTGCAGGAATATACAACTCAAACTGAGTCTTCATATCTCCTCCTCCCTCCCGTGTTGACCCAAGGTCTGGGACACCCACATACCCTCTGTAGTCAAATTCTCACCTTTAGGTACTTGCCTGAAGGACCCAACATTCTACCCAGGCCAGGTCCAATATCTCCATCCCCAAAGAAGCCTCTTTAAGACTTCAAACAGTCATCCAGATTTTAAGGCAGGAAAGGCTGCCTGTGCCCCACCGACTCAACTTATAACACTCCAACCCTGCATGTTAGAAAGCCTAATGGATCTTACTATTTGGTGCAAGATCTCTGCATCATTAACTCAGCATTTGTTCCCATTTATCCTATTGTGCACAGTCCTTACACCTTTCTTTCCTTTCTCCCCTCTTCCACCATTTACTTTTCAGTACTATATTTGAAGGACATGTTTTTTACTCTCCCACTTCACCCTGATACTCAGAATCTGTTTGGTTTCACCTGGATTAATACTCTCACTCAAGTTTTTTTTCAGTGAACCTGGACATTTCTCCCACAGGAATTCTGAGGAAGCCCTCACTTCTCTGGTCCAACACTGTCTTATGATCTTGTCTCTCTCACTTTTGTTGCCTCCTTCCTCTTACAGTATGTTGATTGTCTTCTTCTATGCAGTTCCTCCCTCAAGGTCTCCCAAGGAGACATGGTTAGCTTCTAAATTTTATGGCTGAGAGAGGGTATAGTGTCTCTCCAGCAAAAGTGAAGACTTTCCAGCATCAGGTTATTTACTTAGGAGTTAGTGTCTCACCTGACTGGTTTAAGACCATCACTGTAGGGAGGAAAGCATTATTGTAGGACATGCCCACTCCATAGACCAAGGAAGAAATTCTTTCCTTTTCAGGGTTAACAGGATATTTACAACACTGGATGCCAAAATTTTCCATCCTGTCATCTCTGTTGTATGAGGATTCAAAGGACACACCCACTAAACCACTCCTCAAACTGGTGAAAGCCACTTTCCAGACCCTAAAGAAAGTCCTTCTTCATGCCCCAGCCCTCCACCTAATGACATCACCAGACCATTCTACCTGTTTTTCTCTGAGAAAATTGGGGGGTTCATTCTGCATCTTAGGGCACATGTTTGGTCCCACCTTTGACCAGGTGGCATACCTATCAAAAAGGCTAAAACCTCACTGCAAGTGACTGGGCACCATATCTTAGCGTATTAGCTGCAGCATTTGTTTTAATCCAGGAATCAAAGAAACTATCCTTTGGAGGTCCCACTGAAGAGCTTACACCTCATCTCTCTGAACTTCTTACTTATAAGGGTATGCAAACTCTACAATCCTGGCTGGTGTTAGCTCTACAAACTGCTCTCATTGAGGACTCTTCCATTTCTTTTAACACATGTCCTCCTTTAAATCCTTCCACCCTCTTACCCCTTCCTTCCAACATACATACTTTAATATCCCATAGCTGCCTTTAGATTCTGGAGGAGTTATTCCCTGCCCCTCCAATGTTCAGGAGGGTGCCTTACACAATCATACTTTCATATGTTTCACTGGTGGGAGCTCTTTTATCCATGAAGGGAACCTACTGACTGGATATGTTTTCGTCTCCCTGGAAAAGGTTGTACTCAGGACCACTACCTAACAACAACACCAACCAACAGGCAGAGCTAATCATCCTCACCCATGCATTCACCCTCGCAAAGAAAGAATCCCTCACAATCTACACTGACTGCAACTATGCTTTTACATTATCCTTTCCCTTGTCACTCTTTGGAAAGAGAGGGACCTTCTTACTACAAAAGGGAACTCATCACCAACTCTAACTACATCCTAATCTTCCTTGAGGCTTTTCACCTCTGAACAAATATGGGCCTTGTACATTGTGAACCCACAAGACAGACCAATCGTTCAAATCTTCAGGGAACTACAAAGCAGATGAAGAGGCTAAAAGGACTGCCCTGTCATCCAAACCAGTCTCCATTATGACTCTCCATGATCCCTTACCTTCACTGCCCCCCTAGGGAGATGTTTTTCTACCTCCACTGTTTATTCCATCCTAACATTTCTTCACTCTTACAATTCACTAAGACTCATCTGCAACTAACCCCTTCTGACATCTCATTTCTGAAAGAACCCTCCTACACATGTAAAGTTTGCCTAAAACACAATCCTACAGCTATCAGGTTCCCCACTTTTCTGATTCACCAGGCCCATGTCACCATTCCAGGGGTAGACTGGCAACTTGATTTCACTCACAACCCCACAGTAAGAAAATCTAAATATGTTTTGGTTATGGTAGATATCTTCTCAGGCTGGGTTGAAGCCACCCTCACCTCCAACAAAAGGGCACTGTCTCTACCTTCATCCTTCATGAAAGCATTCATTGCTTTGGAGTGCCTAGCTCCTTCCATTCAGACAATGGGCCTGAATTCAACTCTCAAATTTCCCAACAAATTGCCAAGTCCTTAGGGGTCCCTTGGCATTTTCACATTCCCTTTTACCCAAAGTCATCAGGTAAAGTAGAATGAACAAACTGAACTCTTAAAAATGCCTTAATTAAATTCTTTAGATCTTCACCTTGACTGGGATAAACTCCTGCCCCTTGCTTTTCTGCATCTTCAATCACTCCCAATGAGACCTGCTAATATTGCCCCTTTTGGGCTAGTGTACTGTCATTCCATCCTTCCTTTCTTTCTTCTCATACACCCATTCTTCTCCTAAACCACATTTGAGGTTTCCAAAGGGATTACACTGACTCCTCCATGCCTAGACATTTGTCTGGCCTCCTGGCTCAAAGTCTTCAAGTAGAAAACCAAGTTCTTTTCTCTCCTCCTCAAGAGGCTACAGCTCCTCTATTTCCCAAATAGCAGGACACCCATACAATGATCCTGACTAAGCCAACAGTTGTCAAGGTTCAAGGTTTACAAGGATGGGTACACATTTCTTAGTTTAAGCTGTACTCTCAATCCACAAACCCCTCTTCAGCTTCTAACATGCAGGCTTCTTCAAAATAATATAGTGGAACTTCTCCATTGGAGACTAAAGACCATCAAGCCCTTCACTCTTTGTCCCATTCTGGATACCAAAGACTATTCTAATCAGACCATTAAACAGCTTGTATTACAGGAATATCAGGACCTCACAGGAAAAGAAGGAGCCTGGCTGTAAGTGCACTCCCAGAACTATCTGGTTCCCATCTCCTGCCTAATGCAATTGCATCTCCCTCCCCTTAATCAGCTCTATGCCCAAATCCAGTAGGAAGCAGTTACTGAAGATGGATCTTCACCCATGCACCCAAAAGTGATCTTTAAAAACAAAAATGGGGGAATATAATGTAAAGCTGCAATCATTTGCCACTCCCTCCCCCTTTCACTGAAGCCAATTCTCCCCCTCCCATCTTAAAAACCCAGAATGTCAATCTGTGAACATACTAGCCAGTCATTGGTCCACCTGTTAGCCCACAACTTCCTCATCAGTAATTGGCCTGATTGCCCTTAGCCCACAAAATTACACTACTTAAAAAATGCTCCCCTGACATTTCTCTCTCTCTCTCTCTCCAAACCCTGAGAGTGGACACTCTGGTCATTTCCCTAATTAAATCTCTGGTGTGAGTTCCTGTGTCTGGGATGGTTTTGTGTGTGCAGTCATTGGTCAGCAACACAGACTGGACACCCCAGAATGCTTGCTCCCCTGGATTCAAGGGTCTGAGCTGCCTTTGGACCCAAACTGAGCTGCATCATTCTCACAACTAGTATATATATATATATATAAGTATATGTACTCAAGATTATAAATATATAATTATATGTAAACTATACTTAATGAATAAATAAATGAGTTTCAACCATATTTATTCTCCTGTTACCTAATCATAGAATTATGTTATAAAATATATATTCTATTGAGACACATACCCAACCTGGCCAGTTCTTCTAAATGGCAAGAAATCCTCCTATCATAGGGACTTAGAGTCTTCTCTGCTTTAAAGCACTGATTCTTTACTAGGCCTATAGATGGGATACTACAAGCAAGATAACACTTGGCACATCAATTATATATATATATATATATATATATACATATATATATACACACACAAATTATATATGTATATATACAAAGTATATATGTATATATATATAAAGCATAAACATATATGTATATATGTATATATAAGGCATATACATATATATACATATATAAATACATATATACTTTTAATTGACTTATCACAATCAGAGCCCAGCAAAGAGCACAAATACCTTCAACATTAACAAAGTTTTGTGAGGCATCCCAGAAACAACAGCTGTAGGAAGAGGTCATGAATAATTTCTACACTTACCTCTCACATCTGAATAAATTGTGAGAAAAATGTATATATATTTATATATAAATGATATTTGTATACTTATATTTATCATCTTTTCCAAGATGACAATGGATAGTCTCTCCATAGTGAGTATAATATTACTACCTTTCTTAGCTGGAGAATAATTCCATTAATACTTTTAAGTGTTTTATAAAAAAAAATACAGAATGCTTGCAAAACCAGTACTGAAGTACATTCTAATTTTAACAACTTCCATTAACCAAGCCAGTGGGTAGATAGGCAGACACTGGTGGACTCTAGATAAAGTCTTAAATACAGTTATGCCACCATCTAGTGTCGAATAGAAAGTTAGAAATTTTGAAAAGGATGAAAACCACTTCAATCAGAGAAGTATGTCCTGGTGGTTTTAGACAGGTATTCTTGAAATATCTGAGAGGAATGGAGAGATGCAACTGAAGAAGTAGGTGAGGGCGAGCTTCTGAAGGAGGGCTTTGTCTAACAGGCAGGAAAGGATAGGGGCAGACAAGTGACATAAATAAATGAGCAGGTTGAACATTATCATGGATGGTAACATGAGTTTGGAGGCCTAAAGCAGTCAATGAAGCAAGCATTCAACACAGGGAGTCAATGTAGGTAGAAAACAAATTTCTATCATAAAAATGGAGGTAGTGTAGGTAGAAAACAAGGTCCTCTCATAAAAATCAATTTTGGTCTGGGATATTGAAGTAGAAATCAAGTTTTACTTAAATATATGTCAGAAAACATGAATATCAACTTTTTGCTAACAGATTCATGTAATGTTATTACATATGACAAATGCAAGGTTAAAAGTTTCCTATGCAAATATTTGGATATGTTCATTGTTACACAGTTAATGTTAGGTATATAAGCCAAAGTCCTGTCAGTGTTCCTCTAAGTGTATGGTTTTGTTTAAAATAGCTTTAGGTGTAGATGTAAGTTTGTAATTAGTAACAAATTTTGGTGGGACTAGGGTTAGGATTAGTAAAAAATGTATCAGGAAGCATAAATATTCATGAGAATTCATGCATTAATACATGTAGGTAAATAAGTAAGAGTTTACATTTTTGTTGTGAAAATTGTATTAATGTAAGTCATATTAATACTTTTTTACATATGAGAGATGTGCAGGTAAATGGCAGATAAGCACATATTCAAATATATTAATTATTACTCTATTAAATTTCAGAAACATATGCAAAGGGCCCATAAATATCCACCTAAATATGTATGATTTTATGTTAAATTAACTTCTTTTGGGGCATATATTATGGTTTGTACCAAATTGTGAGTGTGGCTAGGATTGGGGTTAGGGAATGAATAGTTATATCAGGAAACATGAATATTCATAAGAATGTATGTGTGATACCTTGTAAAGCAACACATAAGAATGTACACTTTTTGTTGTGAAGATTAGGTTAAGATTAGATGTATTAGTAAATTTTTACCCAACAATGTTGCAGAGTTAAATGACAAACATGTATATATAGGAATGGGGAAATGATTAAATCAATAAATTTCAGGTCAACAAAACAAAATGCTCATAAACATTAAACTAATATTGTATGGTTTCATGTAGAGGAGTGTTACACTTAGTACAAAATTTTGGATGGGGCTATGGATAAGAGGAAAGTAATATGTGGATGAGGAAATGCAAATATTTTAAGAGAATCAACACATGAATATATGTACAGATACATGAGTGCACACTTTTTCAGTGGGAACTGTCTTCATGTTAGTTAAACAATTAAGAATTTTACCTGAGGAAAGCACATGTAAATGACATTTATGCATTTATATGATTTTGCCAAAAATTACACCTTACAAAATTATGTACATCAGGAAAAACAATTTAAATCAAGTCTTCATCTAATTATATATAATGTCATGTAAAAATTACTTCTGGTTCAAGGAGTAATAAGGATTCCTCCAAATTTTGTTGTGCCTATGGCTAAGCTTATAATATTAAAAATATTTTGGGGGCTGGGGAGATAGCTTAGTTGGTAGAGTGCTTCCCTCACAAGCACAAGGCCCTGGATTTAATCCCCAGCACCACAAAAAAATAATAAAATAAAATAATATTTGGGGAGCATGCATAATCATAAACATGAATGCAAGAAGATATGTAAAAAATATATAAATTACATTAATGTCCATGTCTATTCCTTCCATATTAGACCTAAGAGTACAATTTTCTACATATAAGGATGCACAGGTAAATGACATAAATGAATATACAAAAAATAATGATTACAACATTTAATTATAGGTATATAAGCACAAAGGTCCATCTACATTTACCTAAGAATGTATGCTTTGCAATAAAATAAATTTTAGTTGTAGAAAATGTTAGTTAGTACTCAATTATGGTGGGTCCAGGGTTAGGGTTAGGGGATTATTTAGGCATATCAAGATTCAAGAATATTCATGAGAATGGGTGTGTCAAAACTTGTAGGAAAACATATGTGAATATTCAATTTTGCCATAGGGATTTTTTAAAATATGAACCATAAAGTACAAATTTTAGATACGGCAGATGCAAAAAAAATTTTTTTTGAACTTATGTTAATATTTTAATTATTCTGTTAAATTTCAGACACTTAAGGAAATATGATGGCAAACACTGAATTTAGTATGTGTGGTTTCTTGAAAACTGAACTTGATAGATGGAAAATGGTTAAGGTAGAACCAATGTTTGAATGGTGCTAGCTTTGGGTTAGGGTACAAATAATTATATCAATATACATGAATATTCATAAGAATGAATGCACCAAAGTACAGCAAAACACACAGGAGACTACATTTTTTGTCCAAGGTATTGGTTTAGTATATGTCATAAAAGAACATTGTTTTAGAAATGAGGAATGCACAGGTAATGATTTATAGGCATGTATGTGTGTGTATATATATATATATATATATATATACACACACACACACACATATATGTATATATAAAACAATTGTTAAAACATTAAATTTCAAGTAAGTAAGCCAAAGCACTCTTATACATTCACCTTAATATATATGGTTATATGTAAAATGACCTTAGTCATAGGAAATATTTAGGTTAAGTTCCAAATGTTGGTTGGTGTTTAGGTTACAGTTAAAGAACAAATAGGTATGTGAGAAAACATAAAATTCATAAGAATATAAATCTGCCTGAAAAGATGGAGAAAAACATATGAATATATATTTTTGTCGTGGTTGAATATTGATCATAGAAATAGATTTTTAAACAATCAGGTGGTTGACAGGTAAATGGCACGTGTATATACAAGAAAGTTAATGATTACACTGTTAAATCTCAAATTTATTAATCAAAGCACCAGCAAACATACACCTAAGAATATTTGGTTTCATCTAAAATGAAATTAAGTGTAGGTGTACCATTAGGGTCAGTATCAAACTTTACATTGTACTTGCTTTATGTTAGGGAATGAATAAGTACATAAGTAAACATGATTATTCATAAGAATATACATGTGAAAACATGAAGAAAAACACATGTGAATGTATTTTTTCCATTAGAGATTTGTTTAAAATTAGTTCTAAAAATATTTTTTTAAATATTAGGGATTTTTAAGTATATGGCATATGTGAATATATATGAATGTGCTAAAGGTTACATCATAAAAAGTCAGGTATGTGAGTCAAATGAATAATAATACATTTAAGTATGTATCACTTTTTGTAAAATGAGCCTCACATACCTAGGTAATTTTGGGGTTTGTAGTAAATTTTGAGGATTTACGGTTACAGTAAAAAAAGAAGAGGTGTCAGGAAGTATGAATATTCATAAGAATATACATGTGAAAACATGGAGGTAACCTAAATGAGTGTACATTTTTTACTCAGGGGATTGGTTTAATATTAGTCTTCCTAGTGCATTTTTTACATATAAGGATGCACTGTGACTCATATATATGCATATATACAAGTATTTTAATAAACATTCAAGGAAATTCAGGCACAAAAACCAAAACACCCATAAACATTCACCTAATTATGTATGGTTTCATGTAAAATGAGTTTCAGGTGTTGTGGTCTAGGGAGGTTTAATAAACAATTTTGGCTGGTGCTAGTGTTAGAGAATAAAAAGTTTTATCAGTATAAAACAATATTGATAAAAATTCACAAGGGAAGTCATATATAAGTGTACATTCTTTACTGTGGGGATTGATTTATTTTTAGTTGTATGAATATATTTTCACCTATGAATGAAACAGTTAAATGGAATGTGTGCATACATATGAATATGTTAAATATTATACCATTGATTTTCAGGTGTATAAACCAAAACAATCAAAAACAAAAATGAGAGTATGTATATTTCACATAGAATGAGTTTCTGTTGTAGGAGCCCATTTAGGTTTAGCCCAAGGTTTATGATGGTCTAGGGGCAAGGATTAGGGAATAAATAGTTGTATCAGGAAACATGAATATATTGTATGCATAAAAACATAAAGAAAAACATTTATAAAAAGTATCTGATTTTGCATGAGAATTTGTGTAATATGAGTCATACCAATGTTATTACATATGAGGGATGAATGAATAAATGACACATAAGCAAATATTTGTATGTTAATCATCACACAGTTAAATAGTAGTTATGGAGGCCAAACACCTGTCAATGTTCATCTAAGTTTATAGAAGCATTTAACATTAGCATAAGTTTAGGTGTAAGTTTAGAGTTGGTACCACATTATTGGTGGAACTAGGGTTAGGAATGTGTAGGTATATCAGGAACATAAACGTATGCCTGAATAAATGTAGAAAAAGCAGATATTAATGTTTATTTCTTTCTGTGGAGATTGGATTTAATGTTATTCATAGAAGTTCATATTTTACCCATAGGGTTGCATAGGTAAATGACAAATATGCATGTATGAATGTGCTCATGGTTACCTGGTTAACTTTCAGATCAAAAAGCCCAAAAGCCCATAAAATACAGTTAAAAATATATAGTTTTATATACAATGACCTTTTGGTATAGATGAGTTTAGGGTTAGTACAAAATGTTGGGTGTGGACAGGGGTAAGGTTAAAAATTAATAGGTACATGAAGAGACTTCAATATTCATAAGAATGTACACAAGAGAACATTTAGAAAAAGCATATCTGAATGCACATTTTTTCCATGACAATTTTTTTATTTCTATTAATTTATTCATTTGTTCTCTTTAGCTATACAAGACAGTAAAATGCACTTAATCATTTTGATAAATCATACATAAATGGAATATATTTTCTCATTTCTCAGACTGCACATGTAGAATCAAATTGGTCTGTCAGTCACAAATGAAGTGGTTTAATGTTAGTGAACATGTAAAATTTATACCAATGAAGGATGCACAGGTAAGTGACATTTTTGCACACATACAAAGCTGTTAATGATTACATCATTCTGTATCAAGTATTTCAAGTAATATTCCCATAAGCATTCACCTAAGTATATGTGGTTAAATGTAAAATTAACTTCAGGTGTAGAAACAGTTAGGGTTAGTCCAAATTTTTGGTTGCTGTAGGGGTAAATTTAGGATTTAAAATGGTATATTAGCAGACAAATGTAATCATATGAATGGATAAGAAATGTAGAAAAAATATATGAATTTCTTTAATTACCATGGATATATGTTTATTGTTAGTTCTACAAGTAAGTTTTTTAATATATGATGGATGCACAGGTAAATAACATGTAAAAACATATGAGAATGTTTTTGATCACACCATTACATTACAGGTACATAAGAAAAAATGCCCATGAACATTTACCTAAATATGTATGCTTACATGTAAAATTAATTTTAGGTGTAGAAAATTGTTACAGTTATTACCTAAGTTTGGTGGGATTAGGGCTAGGGAATTAATAGGCATATCAGTCAACAAGAATATTCATGAAAATAGATGTATGATAACTTGCAGGAGACATAAGTGTATATCAATTTATTGTCATGGGAATTTTATAAAAGGAGCCATATGAGTACTAATTTAAATATGGGGAATTTACTGGCAAATGGCATTTTTGAACTTATATGAATATGTTAATGATTACTCCATTAATTTTCAGGTACTTAATGCAATATGATATTAAACATTAAAATATGCATGCATATTTCATGATATATGAGATTAGCATGTAGGAAACTTTTAGGGAAGTATCAATTTTTGAGTGGAGCTAGGTTTTGGGATAGGGTAAGAAATGTTATATTAAAGATGTGAATATTCATAAGAATGGAGGCAAGAAAACATGTACTAAAACATATACAATACTATGTTTTTTTGCCATGGAGGTGGTTTAATATCAGGCATATGACTGATTACCTTGTTTTAGATATGAAGAATGCACAGGTAAATGACATGTATATGAATGTACATATATGTATATAATATAAATAAATAATATATAATGTATTGTAAATATATATATACATATACATTAATTATTGAACCACTTAATTTCAGATACATAAGGCAAAGCTATCATATACATTAAACTTAGTAAGTATGGATATATAAAAAATGTCTTTAGATGTAAAGGAGACTAAGGTTTAACACAAAATATTGGTTGATGCAAAGGTTAGATTTAAGGAATAAATATGTATAACAGGAAAGAGGAAATTTATAATTTTACAAGCCTGATAACATGGAGAAAAACCTATATAAATTTACATATTTTGCCACATGGATTGTTTACTATTAGTCATGCAAGCTCATTTTTTTAGCCATGAGGTGGTTGAACAGGTCAATGACATATTTGCCTATAAGACTACACTAAGGATTACACCATCAAATTTCAGATACAATAGTCAAAACCTCTGTGAACATTCACCAAAGCATGCTTGGTTTCATGTAAACTAAGTGTGAGTTACATGTCTTCAGTTAGGGTTAGTACCAACGTTTATGAGGAGCTAGTGATAGGTTAGGAAATGAAGAGGTATATCAGCACACAGGCATATTTTTATGAATGCCCATATGAAACAGGAAGGTAAAGTCACATGAATGTACATTTTTTGCATATGGGATTGGTTTAATGTTAGTCCTATGAATAATTTTTACACATGAGGAATTCACAAGTACATGGCCTATATGGTTATTTATAAATTTTTATTGATTATACCATTGAAGTTTAGTGATGTGAATCAAAACAATGATAAATGTATACCTAAGTATGTATCACCTCATGTAAAATGAACTTGATGTGTAAGGGTATTCTAGGTTTTGTAATAAATTTTGGAGTTATAGTGTTAGGTTAGGGAATAAATAGGTTTATCAGAAAGCATGAATGTTCATAAAAAATGTATTTGAAGACATCAAGAAAAATGTGTGAATGTACAATTTTACTATGTGGATTATTTTAAAGTTTGTTGTACAAGTGTGATTTTTTTACATAAGATGATTGCAGTGATAACTGACATACATGTATACATGCAACTATTTTAATGATTACTCCATTGAAATTTAGGTACATAATCATAACACTCATAAATTTTCACATAATTATGTATTGTTACATGTAAATGAGCTTCAGGTGTAGAGTTCCAGTGAAAATTAGGAACAATTTTAATTGACTTTATGTTTAGGGTGGATAACTATAGGTATGTCACTAAACAAGAATATTGATAAAAACTCAGAAGTAAAAATATATGGGAAACTATATATGAGTGTACATTTTTGTCATAGGGTTTGTATTATTGTTAGTTGTATGAATGTGGTTTTTCCTATGGAGAAGAAGAATAAATTACATACATGTCTACATATGAATATGTTAACATTTACAACATTAAAATTTAGGTATTTAAGCCAAAACCATTGAAAACAACTAAGTACATATGCAGATTTTTATTTAAATGAGCTTCAATTTTATCAGTCCATTTAGGTTTAGTCAAAATTTTATGTATGGATAGGGTAAGAGTTAAGGAATAACTAGGTGTATCAGGAAACAGGAATAGAATTTAGATATGAAAAGATGTAGGAAAACATTAGCAACCATTTATAACCATGGGGATTTGTTTAACTTTATCATACAAATACATGCTAATACCTATGAGTGATGCATAGTGAAATAATACATATGCATAATATTTGTTTAATTGAATAATTGCATAGTTAAATAATAAATATGTGAGTTTAATGTCTGTCAATGTTTATTTAAGTGTATGGTTTCCTTTAAAAAGATTTTAAGGTTTTGCTGTAATTCTTCTGTCGGTACCAAATTTTGGGTGGGACTAGAGTTAGTGTTAACAAATAAATTTTTAAAGAATCATGAATTGCCGTAAGAATTCACACATGAAAAAAACATAGAAAACATTTAAATGCACATTTCATTTGGGGTATTAGTTCAATTTTCATTTTGTGAGTAGAATGCTTTACATATGAGGCATAAATATGTAAATTACATATATTCATATATGTAAAATATATTAATGATTACACAGTTAAATTTTAGGTACCAAAGCCAAAAGACCCATAAACATTCACCTAACTATGTATGGTTTGATTTTAAAATAACTTCATATTAAGGGGTACAGTTAGGGTTCCCACAATATTTTGGGTGTGGCTAGGGTTAGGGTTAGAGAATGAATAGGTATATCAGGCAACATAATTATTCATTAGAATGTATGGATAAATGCTGGAAAATATGTACAATTGTCCTTTTTCTCTGTGGAGATTGGTTTAAAGTTTGTTGTACTAATATTTTTGTACATGTTTGTACAGGTAAATTTTCACATATGCAAATATTTTAACATATTCATAATTACTCCCTTAAATTTTAGGTAGGTACTCCAAAATGTCCATAAACATTCACCTCAATACTTATGTTTTCATGTTAAATGAACTTTAGTTGTATGGTTACAGTTAGGTTTTCTATAAATTTTGGATGAGGATAAGTTTAGGGTTAGGGAATGAATACAGATAGCAGGAAAAATAAATAATCATAGAATGTGTGTGCAAATACATTTAGGAAAATAGGCATGAATGTACAGATTTTACCTTATGGATTATTTAATTTTAATCATAAATGTAGGATTTTATCCATGAGGTGGTGCATAGATAAATCACACATAAACATATGAAAAATTCTAATGATTACACCACTAAATTTCATATGCATCAGTAAAAATGACTGAAAACACTTACAAAGCATACTTGGTTTTATGTAAAATGAAGTTGAGTTGTAGGTGTACACATAGGGTTACTATAAAATTTTACATAAAACTAGGGATATGTTATAGAATGAATAGAAATATCAGAAAGTATGCATATTCATAAGAATGTACATGTGAAAATATGAAGGAAAACTCAAATGAGTGCATTTTTTTGCACATGAAATTGTTTAATGATAGTCAAACAAATAATGATTTTTTTATAAGGGATTCACAAGTAAATGTCATGGATGCATATATACAAGTGTGATAATGATTACACACCATTATATTTTAGTGATGTGAGCAAAAACAGTAAACATACACCTATGTATGTATCACTTCATGTAAAATGAGTTTAAGGTGTCAGAGTGCATGGGGTGTACAAAATTTGGGGTAGGATTAGGGTTAGGTTTAGGTAATTAAAAGTTATAACAGGAAACATGAATATTTAGTAGAATGTACACATGAATACATTTAAGAAAATATGTAAAGTTGTATACTTTTTTCTTTCAAGATTGATTCAATGTTAGTTGTACTAATATTTATTTTATATATGAGTGATATTTAGGGAAATGATACATATACATATATTTGAGTATATCAGTGATTACTCCTTTAGAAGTATATGCCAAAATACCTGTAACCATTCACTTAAGTATGTATGGTTTCATGGTTTCATGTTAATTTAACTTCAGTTATAGGAGTATGGTTAGGGTTCATACTAAATTTTGTTTGGTTCTACTGTTTGGGTAAGGGAATGAATAGGTATATCAATAAATATTAATATTCATAAGAATGTATGCATGAAAATTTGTAAGAAAACATGATTGAATATAATTTTGCTGTAGAGATTTGTTTAATGTTAGTTATAGGAGTTTGTAGGAGTTTCTTTTGTAATTTATTTTGATTCATTGTAAACAATTGGGGTACAACTTGTTTCTCTGGTTGTACATGAAGTAGAGTAGTACCATTTTTGTAATCATACATGTACATAGGGTAATAATGTTTGTCTTATTCTGTTAGTTTTCCTGTCCCCCACTTCTCCCACCCCTCTTTGTCCTCTATAAAATTCATCTTTTTATTATACTTGCCCTCCTCCCAGCCCACATTATGTATCATCATCTGCTTAACAGAGAGATCATTCAGCTTTTGGTATTTTTGGATTGGCTTATCTCATCATGATATTCTCCAACTTCATCCATTTGCCTTCAAATGCCATAATTTTATTCTTCTTTATGGCTAATAATCCATTGTGTATATAAACCACAGTCTCTTTATCCATTCATCAATTGAAGGGCCTCTAGATTTGTTCTACAATCTACCGATTGTATATTGAGCAACTGAAAATTGATGTGAATGCATCACTAGAGCATGATGATTTTAAGTCCTTTGGGTATAGGCCATGGAGTGGATAGGTGGGTCAACTATAAGGCCTGTGATACTCTCTAGTCATTTACAACTATGTAGCTTCTATGACCTGCATAGTCTCTATAACCTGCACAGCCTTATCAATTTTGTAACCTCTATAACATTTGTAGTTTCTGTGTTCTGAGTATCTTTTATACCTGTGCATATTCTATTTCCTGAATAGACTAAATTACTTTAGAAATAGGTTGTGGCCTGCAAATTCTAGGCAACATGAGTATTTGGTATGACCCCACTAGCCTCTATAACCTACATAGCCTCTAGGATAACATAGTCTCAATGACTGGATGTTTCCTCTATGTGTGGCCTGAGTAACCTCTTTTGTTTGTGTACCCTCTATGACCTGCGTAGTCTCCATGAACTGAGCAAGCTGTTTAGCAAAAATAATTCTATATCTTATGAAGAAGGGCTCCCTGATCTTTGTAATCACTATGACCTTTATAGACTCAAAGACTTGAATATCCTGTATGATCTGCATATCTATGAATGGCATGCTTTCATGACTTACATCATTTCTACAGCTGAGTAACTTCTATGATCTAAAATTTCTGTAACTATGGAGAACTGCCTAGCCTTTATTGCATAGACTTTATTATTTTAATAGGTTCCATGATTTCAGAAACCATTATAACTTGAGTGACCTCTATGATCATAGTAGCCTGTGTATATGTAGCCCTTCTGCACTTCATAGCCTTTATGGACTGAAAAGCCTAAAAGTCTGAGTTGCCTCTCAACTTGAGCAGTCTATATTATCATATGAATCCCTAATATATGCCTCGCCTTTATCACTGAGTTAGAATCTGTGGCCTAAAACAAATGCAAACAGAGCTGAAATCAATAACATTGAAACAAAAGTAACAATAAAAAAAACTGACAATAAAGTTGTTTCTTTGAAAAACTAAATGAGATTGATAAATGCTTAGCCAAGTTAATAAAAAGGGAGACAATTCAAATTACTAAAATTCTAGATAAAATAACATATCACTATGAAAACCACTTAAATAAGGTGATAATTGGAAACTATGTTGAAAATTTATAAAAAAGTAGAAAATCTTTAAGACATCCAAAAATTATTAGAAACCTATGACCTATGCAAATTGAATCAGGAGGACATAAAATATTTAAACAGATCTATTTCAAGCAAAGGTGTTGAAAACAACACCAAAACTCTACCAATAAAGAAAATCCAGGATGATATGAACTCTTATCTGAGTCCTACAAGATTTTCATAGAATTGACACAAATCCTCTTCAACTTATTCCATGAATAAGAAAAGGAATTGTCTGCTCATTTCCTTAGCCCACTTATTGATTGGTTGTTTGTATTCTTGGTGTAAAGTTTTTTTGAGTTCTTTGTGAATTCTGGAGATTAGTGCTGTATCTGAAGTGTGTGTGGCAAGTTTCTCCCTTTCTACTAATAAGAGAAATTTGTATTAAAACTACCCTAAGATTTTAACTCACCCCAATTAGAATGTATATTATCAAGAACACAAGCAACAACAGGTGTTGGCGAGGATGTGGGGGAAAAGGTCCACTCATACATTTTATTGCTGGGGTTGCAAATTTATGCAGCCACTCTGGAAAGCACTATGGATATTCCTTCAAAAGCAGAATAGATCCACCATCTGACCCAGCTATTCCACTGCTTGGCCTATACCCAAATGAATTAAAATCAGCATACTACAGTGATGCAGCCATATCAATGTTTATAGCAACTCATTTCACAATAACTAAATTGTGGAATCAACTTATATGTCCTTGAATAGATGACTGGATAAAGAATTTGTGGTATATATAAACAATGGAATATCTTTCAGTCATACAGAAGAATAAAATTATGACATTTTCAGGTAAATTGATGGAGTTGGAGAATATCCAGCTAAGTGAAATAAGTCAATCCCAAAAAACCAAAGGCTGAATAATTTCTCTGATAAGTGGTTGATGATACATAATAGGGGCAGAGAGAGTTAAGGGAATAATGGGAGAAGGATGGATTGTGTAGACAGAAATGAAGGATGAGAAGGGGGAAGTGGAAGGAAAGGTAATAGAATGAGGCAAATATCATTACATGTATGAATATACAATTGGTATGACCGTACTTTGTGTTCAACCAGAGAAATGATAGTTAAACTCCATTTGTGTACAATGAATCAAAATTTAAACAGTAGGGAACCAGTCCAAATTGATTCTATGATGCTATTATCACCCTGAAAACAAAATCAGAAAAAGACACTTCAAGGAAAGAAAACATCAGATGAATAGGCCTAATGAACTGGCAAATCACATACAAAAACATGTGAAAAAGATAGTGCACAATGATCAAGTGGGGTTCATTCCTGAATGCAATATGTGTTCAGCATATGGAAATCAATAAATAGCTCATCACATCAATAAATGTAAATACAAGAATCACATGAATATCTCAATAGATGCAGAAAAAAGCATTTGACAAAATACAGCATTCATTCATATTAGAAACCATAGAAAAACTAGGGATATTATGCACATTCTGCAATATTGTGAAAGCTAAATATGCTAATCCCAAGACAACATTATTGTAAATGGAGATAAATTAAAAGGATCCCTTCTAAAAACTGGCAAGATGTCTTCTTCTACCATTTATATTCAGCATGGTCCTGAAAACTCTAGACAAACCTATTAGGATCAGGAAGTTAAAGAGGTACAAGTAGAAAAAGAACACTGAAATTACCTGTATTTGCTGCTGACATGATTCTATATTTAGAACACCCAAGAAATTCCATGAGAAAATTTCTAGTACTCACAAATGAATTCAGCAAATTATCAGGATATAATATTAACACCCATAAATTAATTGTACCCTCTACATTAGTGATGAGTCAACTGAAAGAGAAAGTAAGAAATCTTTTCCCTTCACAATATCCTCAAAGAATATAAAATATTTTGGAATCAATCTAACAAAAGGAGTGAAAGACCTGTACAGTGAAAAAGAACACTAAAATAGATATTGAAGAAGACCTTAAAAGATGGATTTTTCATGCTCTTGGATAGGCAGAAATAATATTGTCAAAATTTTTATACTACCAAAAGTGCTAGAATGATTTAATAAAATTCCTATTAAGGGTCCAATGATATTCTTCATAGAAAGAGAAACAGTAATCATGAAATTTGTTTGGAAAAATAAAAGGCCCAGATTAGTCAAAGCAATCCTCAGCAAAAAAATATGAAGCAGAAGGCATCACAATTCCAGACCTTAAATTATATTAAAGAGGTATACTAACAAAAGTGTCATGGTATTGGGATCAAAACAGACATGAGTTTCATTGGTACAGAGTGGAAGATACAGAGACAAACCCACATATATAGTTATATCATACTAGATAAAGGCACCATAAACATGTATTAGATAAAAGATGGCCTGTTCAACAAATGGTATTAGGAAAACTGCAAACCCATATGTAAGAAAACAAAATTGAACCCATAAGTCACACCCTGCCCAAAACTCCACTCAAATTGGGTCAAACCTAGGCAATATATCAGAGACCATGTATCTACTAGAAGAAAAAGTTGATCCACATACCATCATGGCATCTTAGTAAACAAATTGCTCAACAAGATGCGTAAAGCACAACAAGTAAATAAAGAATCAATAAATGCGATAGTATCAAACTAAAAATTTTTGTTACAGCAAATTAATCTTTCAAGAAAGGGAACAGTGAACCTAGAGAATGGGAGAAAACCTTTACCTACCATACCTCAGAAAAATCATTAATATTCAGGGTATATGTAGAATTCAAAAAAGTAAAACCATTGAATACAATTCATTTATAAAACAAAATTAAATTTTCTAAATAAATAAAACAGATGTTTATATTTTCAAAAATATAAATTAAATTTCAGTGAATACTTTTATGCATTTGAAAACTATATGCAAAATATAAGAAGCAGAGGCTATGAAAACTTTTAATGCTCACAGAAAACATTTTCAAATAATTTTCAAAATTTGATTCTCAGTATGAATAAATAAAGGCAATTCTTATATCTATGCTAAGTTTGAAGGTAACTACTTGCAAAATTCTTCAATAAGTTAAAAGTTATCTCATTTTTATTCTGTATGATTTTTGTGTTACATGAATAAGCACCAATCAAAGAAGAAATCACAGCAAAGAGTAAATCAAGTATCCCCAATTGTCAGCAGAATTATATATATATATATATATTATAATATATATATTATCACTCTAGATGAGTATTTCAAAAACATTTTTAGAAGGTTGTAGTGTCAAAGGAGGAAAATTCTGGATGTCAAGGAATGTAGTTTACACAAATACATACTTAATAGAATTCTCACTTCAGTATTATCACTTGAATTGAAATCAGTCCTCTATAGACTTCTAACAATCTAATCATAAGACAAGGAATATCTTCAAGGCCCTCTTTGCTTCTTTGAGGTACCAATTTTAATTAAAATGTGCAAACTTTAGATTCTCTTGCCACTATTTTTCACCCTTTGTGTAAGATTTTGAGGAATTGCGAAGACTGGTCTTTATCTCCATAGAGAACTCTTAAGCTCTTTTCCAATCATGCATGGGAGCTATTTAGGTATTGAAGTCTAATATGGATAGCAAGATGCTACAGTAGTTGTCAATGCTTACTCATCTTAATATACATTAAGATAGAATAAAATAAATTTTGAAAGTAACTGAAGGGCATCCTGATATTCAGTCTCTCTGCATACTTGCACAACATGTCCCAGGGGATGTGGATTTTAATGAACATGATATCAGGGTTTACAATAGCTGGGTGCAAAGGACAGCAAGCAGGCACCATTATTTAGAACCAATTGTATTATACCACTGTTTGATTTGGGAGGAAGAAACATTGTCTTGTTGATTATATATTGATCATCCTCACTGATTTAAAGGAAGTTTATATGAATAAATGATGAAAAGTTTTAGCAAAAATGTAAAATGCCACTGAAACAGGTTAAGTCCTAGATAGTCCTAGACACAAATTCCTCAGGAGAATGACCTGTTGATCTTATGAAATCAAAAATCACACCAGGCAGGACAAGATTAACCAAGAAACAAGCATGTGACTGTTCTTCCTCACATCATAAAATCAACAAGCAGTTTCTCACTTATTTACTTCTATAAATTTCCCCACTACTAACCAATGAAGGGACAGATTTGGGTTTATCTCTTGTCTCCTTCATGGTTAACCCTCAAAAAAGTTTTTCATTTTCCAAAACCTTGGTGCCTTAGTACTGGCTTCTATGTGCATCAGGATATCACCATTGTATACAAGAAATAATCACCTGTGTAAATCAATGGATTGTTTTATATTAAATATTATCAAAATTCATATTCCTCAATTAAACAATTCTGAGCCAATTAAGTATCTCAAGCTGGGCATGGTGACTCACACCTGTAATCCTAGTGGCTTAGGAGGCTGAGGCAAAAGAATCATAGGTTCAAATCCATTTTCAACAGCTGAGTGAGACCCTGTCTCAAAATTAAAACTAAAAATGAGCAGGGATGTGCCTTGGTGGTTAAGCATCCTTGGTTTCAATTCCCAGTACCAAAAAAATTCCTCAAAAACAAAAACCAAACAAACAAACAAAAAAACACCAAAAGCAAAACAAAACAAACAAAAAACCCTCAAGATCTCGTTATTCTTTTTTAAAAGTTGTTTTTAGTTATATAACATTAGCATGAACTCCACATCATTCCTGTTCAGAAAGGGTAGAAACACTGCAAATTGTTACCAATCATTAACTAATTAGTTCATGTATTCTTCTAACACATTTTATTAAATAAGTACTAGCTCCTCAAACTACTTGCTAGGTCCAATGATAAGCCTGGAAGAAAAACAGAACATGTAAATCAAACAAACCCAGGAGCTCACAGCTGTCAAATTTGCATGACTACTCTGCTTTTTGTTTCATTTCTGCCTGTGTCAAGACATAAGGATTTAACTTCCTTTTATCTAGATGAGAGGATTTAAGCTGTCAAGTGTGCAACAAAAACATCTAAAGGGCTTTTTTAACCAAATGAGATACTCTGGTCTAATGCTTAAAAATGCCAGAATTAGATCCACTGTATGTAAATATTTTGATGACTCCATTAGTCCAAGGTCAGTTGTGTCTTGGAACAACTATTTAGATTCCTTGTTTTCTACCAGCAATCTAATATAAGCAGCTAAATAAAACTGACTAGACATTATATATCACTCATGTTGAGAGTCTACCTTTTAAAAATGCCTACATAGTTATGTCCTACCATGTCTCAGTCCCACAAAGCATGATACAAGTCCGTGACCATTCTATCATTGAACTCCACACAGCTTTTAATTCATGTGAACATCTGTAATAGAAGAACTGCCTGTGCTTACAATGTAAAGGCACTTACCAGGTTAGACACAACTGAATTATTTTTTGATAAACCTTTTTATTTAAATTTCAACTAGATGTATCCTCTCAAGAATATACAATTCTTAAAAGCTCAAAAATGTTGAAGAAATTTGTCAGCTTAAATTAAAACCATGTTTTAAAATTAACATGTAAAATTTTTGTAGTCATATGTTCATAAAGTCCCATATTCAAAATATGGATAATTTCATGGGCTTGCCCAAATACATCATATTTGTATTACCACTTTTTCTAAACAATATTGTTAAAAAAACATGTCATTGGACTAATATTCAAACTAGAAAGAGTCTGAAATATGGTTACTCTATCTGCATTGTATAAAGCTGCTCTCCCACCCATCGGGTGCAGTCAATTTCTCCACCTCCCAACCACTTGTCAATCTGTAAACATCCTAGCTAGTTGTTGGTTCATCAGTCAGCTTGCAAGTATCCTTCTCTGATATTGGTCCCCTGTTAGCCCAGCAGAATTCAACTGTTTACTATAGCTTCCCCGCCATCTTTTCCCTTCCTTCTGTCTGTCCTCCTCACTTTCTCTATCCTCCTTGCTTTCCACCGTCTCTAGCGTGCACACCTTTCTTTTCTATTCTCCTCTCATTTTCTCTCTTAGCCTGCAGGGAGACACTCTGTTTGCTTAATAAGTTCTCTTATGTAATTTCCCATGTCCGGCGTGGTTTCAGGGGATTTCCTTACGTCTGGTGCTGTGACTTGGTATGGGTCCTTCCACTGTCATGACTGGAACCTCATCTAAGCCCCAGTGCCCCCCATATACAGCCCCCACCTTCCATTCTTCCCAGAGACTCTGCTCTGCATTCATCACCAGACTTCAAATTGGTGAGTCCTCTAGGCCAGATCCCCTAGGCCAATTTATACCCTCGAGGTGGTTGAGGGTGGGGGGTACCCTCAGCCACAACTTTTATAGTTACAGCTGGCCCCTATAGTCAGTCTTACCTGCCACGTGGATTCCTGATGTTATGGTGGAGATTCCCTCTCAGGGTTGAGGCTCATCTCGCACTTGTTTCACACTTGAAAACCCTGATATCAGATCCTCAAACCCTTCTCTGCTTTTGCCTGGCCCCATATTGATGTTTGTGTGATGACACAGTCAATGTGCTGCCCCTCATCTCCAGCCCAGTACTCTGGCCTCGGGATGCCCTGGCCACAGACTCGGTTGTATCAGTCACCACCATAGAATCTGGATCCTCCAATCTGGCAGATTCCACCCTGGGAAACCTTTGCCTGACCCCTGGTACTTAAAACCATCAAAAATCATTTGTGTAATGGCACACAGCTTCCATGAGTCAATGGGCAGATGGAAAGGGATTCCTTATTTTCAAGTCTTTTCTTTCACACCTCTTGGCTCTTCCTGCAGGCTCAAGCACCTCCAGACCCTGCTTCTCCATCTTCCCCTGCTTCCCCATGTAATTTAAGCAGCCCCATTTGCCAAGTAGTGGGAAAATTATTTAACAATTTTCTGCGTCCAAACCTAAATTAATTACTAGCCAGGAAAAAGGGTTAAAAGAACCTAAGCATCAAGCTTCTGCTAGAATATTTTAGCCGCTTTCAGATTCAGATCTCAGTCAAGGCTTACATTGAAATGTAAATGGACGAAAGCACTGTGGGAAACTAGTCTCAAGCCCAAGGAAAAAAGTGTCCATTTTAAATTTCTTCTGGGCTACAACTCAGAATACTTTTCTCCCTTTCACTTTTTCTTTTCTTCTCATTTTCTCATGCTTTAATTAACAACCATTATCATTTTTCTTCTAGGACTTTTGTTTTTCTTAAATGCTATATTTTTGAGCTCACAATTTTGAACCTACATACCTAGGTTAATGATTTTTGATCAGTTCTTATCATCCAACTCTAGAGTTATTTTTGAACATCCGTTAAATTGCAATGGAGATAAATATTACAAGGCCTTTGCTTTTGTGTTAAATATAAGTGCATGTAAAAATTAAAATTTAAAAAATGGATCCAAATATTTTTACTTCACGTGATTTAAAAAAGTTCAAATTAAATTGTTTAAACTAATAAAATAAAATGTCTTTAAAATTAACTCAAGTCTCTAGGTGGTCAAACTAATAAAATGTTGATGTTTATAAAATTTCTAACATCAATTTTTCTAGGACTTTTCTTTAACAGGAAAGAGATGGCAAATACTGTTGGTATACTTGTCTGATATCTTGGTTTTTCTACAATAAGATGAGTAAATTAGAGTCGACATGTATGGGATTACTCAAATGTGTTTGTTACAGACATCTGATTAATTTATAAAGTTATTCCATGGAATAACATACTTAAAAACATTATTCTTTCTATATTAAATGTGTTCATACTTTCCAGGTATACAAGCCTTTAAAGCAGAAAATTTATCAAGCTGCTTTCCTCCAAATCAAACTTGTCTGTAATGGTAAAACTATCATTTAATGTTCTATTATAAGACCTGTCATCAATAGGGTATATGTAAAATTTGTGAAGCTTATTGAGAGTCTGATTTGTTTAAAGGTGAAGCATGAAAGCATTTTACCACTTTGCCACACAAAATGATATAATATTAAATTGGTTAATTAATGTTCAAATAGACTCAGGAGTCAATATATGTAAACTTCTTAAAATGACATTTAAGAAAAAGTGTAATGCGCAGTAGCAAAAATGGGACAAAAGTGACTAAAATTGGGGTCTTGATGACCTCAGGGCTGTGGCATGCCTATTGCCTGGGAGTGCTCCTGTGCAGGGGCACAAGATGCCTAACTGCTGTGGCAGTACATTGATCTCAGGCACACTGATCTTGGGCAGGAAGGAATTCTTTTGCTAGATAACCAGTGTTTCATCAGCTCCCTTCTCTGGTTCCCTTTACAGTAACTTTGGAACCTAAAATTGCACATATATAAAGATTGCTGACATAACTCTTTAGATCCATATTTCCATCAGAGAAAAGAGCTCCATCTGATCTCAGCTTAATGTTCAAAATCTGTGTTTATAAACCTTTATTTTCTAATACTACTTTGCTCCTCACTGAAAAACCCCACATTACCTGAGATAAGACTCTGCCTCACAACCCTGCTACACATTTCAATGGCTCCAAAGTAAGCCTGACTTTAACTCATTTAAAGTTGTGTTCAAAAGTTTGATGTTTTTTATAAGATTACTGTGCTCTCAAATGGAAACTCAGCCAAAATTCAAGATAGTTATTGCACAAACTGAATGTTTTAATGTTGGTGATTCCATTTTGTATTTTTCTTGTAAACTCTAATTGTTGCCTGATCAATATTTTGCAGAAGTATTGCTTCAAGAGTGAACATCATAAATTAACTTGAAATAGTAAGCCATCAACTATAGGACACATAATGTAAACCCTAATTAGATAAAAGGGGTAAATAACTGTAAAGTTATAGATATTGAAGCTAAAGTCCAGTACTCTTACTTTATGACTGGTGAGACTGACTTGCTTGATGGTTAAGATCTGAGATTAAATACAGAGGTGAAGAAAAGTGCATATTTGGGTCTTGCCCTCAAAGTCAGCCTGAGCCCAAGGAACAAGAGGACTTCTCCAAGGAGCTTTGCAACTCTGGGTCACACAACCTCCTGACCAAGGAAATTGATGAGGCCACTAGAGGAAAAGCCACTCAGTGCACCTGCAGCAGAGAAAGTTCATGAAAAAAGGGAGACACCCCTAATGCTCCCAAGGGGAGCCACCTCATCGAGAAGACCCTGCCTAAACAATGGCACTAATGGAGCTAAGAAGCTGCTCTTAAGTTCTCTATGAGTGACCCTGTGGGAACTCAGTTGACTCTTTAACAGACAGGAATAGGTCACTTTGACCAGCTTGATCTTAAACACCTAGCAAAATAGTTAAAACCAAAATATAGCCATTCTTGGGCATTTAAAGGAAATAATACTTAAATGTAACTTAAGATGTACACTTATTTTAGCCCACTAGAATAAAGACTAAAAGCTACAAAAGAAATTCTTGAGCAAATGTGCCTGATAACTATCAAGAGAAACTGCCAGAGTCAGAAGTTTGAGTAAGTTTAAAGTTTATAGACACAAGTAGGCTTAATCTATGTTTGCTAGCAACAGAAGTATAGAGATCTCTACTAAATGTTGTGTTTACATTCCTGATAAGCTGAACAATATTACAGTTCCCAAATAAAGGCCTTATCCTCTCCATCCTTTGCTAGGCCTTGTTATGGGAACAACTTCTCAGTTCTTCCACCCTCTGGTGAGGAATTATTGGCTTCTCTCATCTTTATGGTATTAATTGGCATGTTCCAGATTCTGCAACATTTATATTGTATCAATCTCATTTCAGTACTCATGTCTTTTTGTTCTTCTCCCATATAAGCACCCATCCCAGATCCCTTTACCACCTGCTCTTCCCAACTGGACTTCTACCATGAATCCCTCAATTGACCCGATTTCTAAAAAGGGAACTCCAAACTGCTTGCCCCACGCTGCCCCCTTCCAGTTCGAAGAAGCCAGATCGGTCATCAACCACTTTCTCTACAGCAGTGAAGGAGTTCCTAGAATTAGAGGGGTAAATGAAATCAGAATTGGGGACAGGCGGTTCGTGTAGAAATAGGGGATCAGTCAAATCGAGGAAATGAAGCCCATGAAAACCAACTGCCTTTGAAAGTCTGGAATGAGAATGGACTTTTTACATCTCACCTGCAAAACCAATCCCTGTCCCTTAGGCAGGAAGGAGAGAGAAGTCTTCAAAAAGAACTGGAGAGCAAAAGATTTTCTTATAAAAAAAGAAATGGGGGAATGTAATGTATAAAGCTGCTCTCCCACCCATCAGGTGCTGCGGGGGCATCCGGAATTCCATCCAGTGCTTGACAAAGATCCTCTGGAGGATGATTGCAAAGGCTCATCCTAAAAGGAATTGCCAGATGTTTTGCTCCAAAGCATGGTGTTTTTTCTGATAATATATTACTCATTTCAGTCTGAATGGATTGCTTAAGGGGACGAAGGGAATACAACAAAAATTCCAGAAAATATTACCTACAATCTGAAAAACAATGGGTCTTTACCACTAACAAAATTAAAAATAATTTTGCAACCATACAATGAGACCCTGAAAGCCTCTGGAGAAAATAGTTGTAGATATGCCTTTGTCTCCAACAGGCTGGTTAAATTTTAACGATGGTTTTGTTCATGTGTGGTGGTGAGGTAAGAGAATAAGGTTTCATAACATTCCTTCCTTCCTACAAAGAATATGTCACCCCTATAATAAATGTTGGTACACAATTACAATTGGGACCGCTGCCCTCCTGTACCCCTTAACTCAGCAATTCAGATATAAACCAGATGGACCTAGTAGAGATAGTCACATGAGATTACTTGTCTATTGTTTTAACCACGAGAATATTAAGAATAGTTTTAGGTCACATAGAGTTTAGATATTAAGGAAGTAAATATTGTATTAGTTCACCGAGGTAGTTAGATATTCTTAAAACAATTGTGAATAGGTAAGGATAATCTGTAAGGTTACTGTTTTCTCATAATTTTCTGTTCCTTGTTAAAAACAATTTCTGCCTATGCTTTGAAAACTTCTTTAATATTAACCACAAGATTGTCATTATAGCCTGAAGAAAAATGTATATAAACCCAGCCTTCCCCAGAATAAGTGGGATTGATTGCACCAGAACTAGAGACTGTGTCTTTCATTCTCCATCCATCGCCGACGCTGTCTCCCCGCGCCCCATTTACCGGTGTGGAACCCATGGACTCCTGCTAGGGCTGGACCCCGGCAAGGTGCAGTCAATTTTCCCACCTCCCAACCACTTGTCAATTTGTGAACATCTTAGCTAGCTATTGGTTCATCAGTCAGCTTGCAAGTATCCTTCTCCAATATTGGTCCCCTCTTAGCCCAGCGGAATTCAACTGTTTTCTACAGCTTCCCCACCATCTTTTTCTTTCCTTCTGTCTGTCTTCCTCTTTTTTCTCTATCCTCCTCACTTTCCACTTTCTCTAGCACGTGCCCTTTCTTTTCTTTTCTATTTTCCTCTCATTTTCTCTCTTACCCTGCAGGGAGACACTCTGCTTAATAAATTCTCTTATGTGATTTCCCGTGTCTGGTGTGGTTTCATGGGATTTCCTTACACTATCTATTGGGCAGGCACTTTCACGGCTCACCATTTGCATAAAAATAAAGAAAAAAATTGAAAGGAAAGAAAAATAAGTGAAGACATTTCATGATCAAGTGAATTTTAGGTTTCTCCAATAAAGAACTTCTGAAGACAGTTTGATATGTATGTACTTGCTGAAAAATAAAAGCATGCAATAAAGTATGCTAAATATCTAAAGTTTTAAATTATGGATTGCTTTTCCATCTTACTGAGGTACTATTATTTTGCAAATCATTTTAGCAGGCAATAAAAGATGATTTCATGCCACTTTAATTTTGGAAGGAGTTTTCCTACTTGGAGTATGTTTGTTTCAAAATCGAGATAAAGGATTATAGAAACTACAATCAACAATGACAGAGGTCACTAATCAAGGAAAAGAAGAATATTATGAGGTTGATATTCCAGGACCTTTTTGGTGAATGCTTCAGACTAGACTTTGTGTAAAGGTATTGGTGCAGAAGTGGTAGAGATAATAAAACATTTTCAGGGCTCCATTTGTAGCTCAGTGTTAAAGCCCCATGTACCATACTGGAGACCCTGAGTTCAATCCTCAGCACAAGACACAATCCTTTTAGAATATAAAAAGCTTAAGCATTCATTTATTTAAATGACTTCTCCATTCAGGGCCAGTTATAAATGCATTTCATTTTTATTATACTTCTTCCTACATTATTAATTCAAAAATTCTTATATTTAAAATGATAATAAAGATATTTCTTTTGAAACTGTGGTGTCAGCTACTGGTGTACACCTACTTGCCTTCCACTTACCAAGCACAATTTAAATATCTTTGATCCTAACTGCCTACTTAGAAGAAATCACATGGACTGGTAGAAAAAAGTACAGGGTTTGGAATCTCAGAGATTTCAGTACCCATTCCTTTCCTACCATTTCTTATCTTTTAGAAGTTTGAGAGGATTAGCTGACCACTCTGATGCACAGTTTCCTCAATGAGGCATGAGGAGAGTGATCTCTGCATCACGGGTTTGATATGTCATGAGAGATGGATGCATAGTGCCTGAGTCTAATGATTTCTCAGTATGCTCCTTCTTATATGAGGGCATGCCTTTCAAATCAGAGGCCACCCAATATGACAATAGATCTCAAACCTTCCCTGGAGTCTCTATATTGTTTCTTCCCTTCAGGAAATAGCTGCTGGTTCTTCTTTGGTACAGCCTGTGTCTTAGTTTCCTATACCTTCCAATAGAACTTTGAGTCACACAGCATAAAGCCAGTAAGACTCTATAATTTGGAAAAAAACTCTGAAATACAGTGACCTGAATCAAGATTGAAGTTAAGTGGCTAAATTTTTTTTCTCTGATAATATAGACAGAGTATGAACTCTCAAAACAGCAACAAAATTGTACTTTTATAGACTTTATGGTTTCTTTGATAGATTTATCTGTATGTATTTAAATTGTCCTCTGCTAGTATATTGTTTGTTGCTTGAAAGAGATGGACTGTACAACTTAGGTCATACCATTTCTCAGAACCCCACTTCATCCGGAGTGGAAAACAGTTTCTCCAGTGACATGCACAGCTCTTCATGTCTCATCCTGCATGTCTCCACAACCACATCCACCACTTCTCTCCCTCCATCACTCCACTACTGTCACTGGCTCACTCACTACTACTTGCTTGTCTCTGTCCTATTCCTCTTCTTTTTCATGTAGTATTTTTATTTTCTATTTAGTTACACAAGTGTCACAAAAGAAAGTACTTTGTTTTGTTCATTTACATATCCACAGCAGCCATCTCCTGTGTTGGACTCACAGTGGACGCTCACCAAGAATTTGCTGAATGAATGGATGAACTTTTTTGGGTACACATTCTATCCAACATTTTCCTAAGCAAGAGATGATGAGGATAAGAAGAAAAAAAGTTAAAACCATAAAAACTAGTAACCCAATCACTAAGTGGACAAAGAAACTGAAGAGGCACTTCAAAGAAGAAAAATTATGATTGATCAACTAATATATAAAAAAAATTTAAGATCTTTAGCAGTTGAAGAAATATGAATTAAAACTACACATAAATTCCATCTCACTACAGTTATAATGGCAATTATAAAGAATACAAGTAAAAATAAATGTTGGTAAGGATATGGGGAAGAAGATGCACTCATATAGTGCTGGCTTAACTGCAAATTTGTTCACCCACTCTGGACAGTAGTATGGAGAGTTCACAGAAATTTTGTAATGGAACTATCATTTGGCCCAGTTATTCCACTACTCATCTTGTACAAAACACTTAAAATAAACATACTACAGTGATGTGGCCACATCAGTGTTTATAGCAATGCAATTCCCATTAACTAAGTTATGGAACCAATGAAGGGCCCTTTAATATAAGAAGAGATAAAGAAAATGCAGTGTATATACACAATGGAATATTACTCACTCCTAAAGAAGTATAAAATTATGACATTTGCCCATAAATGAATGGAACAAGAGAATATCATGCTAAGTGAAATAAACCAATCCCACAAAATCAAATGCTGAATGTTCTCTCTGAAATGCTGGTGCTGACTCACCCCAGTTTGTAGGGAGGGATAAATGTGGAGGTACAGTGTGCTGGTTAGGGGCTTGAGAGGAAAAAGGATAAGGGGTGGGAAAGGAAAACACAGTTAAGTGAACTGGACATAATTTTACTATGTTCATATGTAAATTAAAAACCAGTATATCTCCATTCATGTACAATCTCCAAAATGGTAAATTATACTCCATGCATGTGTGATATGTCAAAATACAATCTACTGTAATGTATAACTAGAAGTACAAATAAAATTTAAAAAAGAATCTATGACCTGAATATCCTCAATGGTCTTCTTAGTATATGTGTTCTCACTGGCCTTTAAGACCTGGGTATTGTAATGAATTTTAGTAATCCATATTGGTTAGCCTCTATGGTTTGGGTAGATTTAGGATCTGAGGTAACTATATAAACTCTGTGACCTCCATGACCTGAGTAGCCTGTTATCAATATAGCATATATATGTGAATATCCTCAATTGCTATGGTACCTTTTAAGACCTGCAGAGTCTCTATTGTCTCAATAGTATCTCTGATATGCATAGCCTCTATGATGTGTATTTCCAACAACCTGCACTCCCTCTATGACCTTTATGGTCTACATAAATCAAAAAAACTGATTAAACTCAATGACTTATAATAGTCTTCATGACCTTCATAGCCTCTATTGTCTGAGCAGTCTCTGATCATCCATAAGTTTTCAGTCACTTGAGCAATGGTGTGGAAATAGTGAATGATGAGTGGTGGAATGAGGTCCACAGTGCTGGGGACATTGACATCTTTTAAACTTGTCTTGGGTCTTTAATCATTGGTGAGGAGACTGTCTTCATGGCATCACCAAAATGCAATTAAGGTCTTTGGAAAGAAGAAATATCCACATTTCTCCAAGTTTCCACAGTAGTGTTGGCCTGGACATGCAGATAATGCCAGAGATGGCTTACTGACATTTTCTGGATTGGGGCTTACCCAGAGAAATCACTGAGTGCCATGTTGCCTAGGTCTATGTGCAGAGTGAAAACTGGGGGCAAAAGTCTGCCCACTGACAATATCTAGAGGGGACTGAGCACTGGTGGGAGAGGGGTGCTCACCCAAGGACTCAGAGGACTCTAAGCAACAGTGAGGGATGGAAGATTAAGGACAGGACACAGAGAAGATGGAAGTCCTGAGTGAGGTTTGCTCACACACAGGGAACAGAATATTGAACTTTGCTTTCCAGGGGACCTGACTCACAGGAGAGTTTATGTCCTTAGTACTCACTTGAATGTAGCACTCTTCTCAGTTCTTTCTTCTGTTGTGACCTTGGTACTGATCTGTGACCTCATGGAATCTTCTCTGTCTTCTCTACTGCCCAGTGCCCTCTCCCCATGGTGGTCTAGGAACAGTGTCCAGCAGTGTATGGTGCCCTGCTCAACCCCTCTACTTACTCCCATACAGTTTGTGGTGTCATAATGATCTAGGGGGAGGGGCAGGCCTAGCTTTCTTTGCTACCAAGTCCTTGGAGAGAGTGTAGGGCCCAAAGGACTTTCTGTGTAACCCAGTGTAACCTTTCCTTGAACCTAATTACCTCTGTTTCCACTGACTGAAATCAAGGTCTATAGAGAGCCTGACTCCAGTTCGGTTTCTGACCCTGTTGTCCCTGAGTTTAGGAATTTCTGGTGTTGGACTGCTGTCCCAGACATCAGGGGTGTGGTCACACTGTGACTTTGGAGACTTTGTAACAGAGCCTCAGTTTCCCATACTGTCCCTGTTGGAGCCGGGGACCTCTTTGTCCCACCTTATTCATAGAGAGACCAGGCTTCGTCTCTAAATCTTGTTTCCTCATGCTCAGCCTGGGACCCCTGGTATATCCCTTCTACCCTCCTCTTGCTGCCTGGTCCTGTTGTAACCCCAACCAGACATGCTCAACTGGGTCTTTTGACCCTGACTGCTGGAGTACCACAGGCTCCTCTTAGGTCCTCATTGACAGGTGGGAAGAAAGTCCACTACAGTACCTCGATCTGTCCTTGTACCTAGGGCTCCTCAGTCAGGATCATCTCTGAGAAGGCAGGGTATCCAACATAGCAGGGTTGAACTTGAGCCAAAATCCACTGCTGAGGATGTTCCTCTGGGCCATGACTCTCGGCCCAGCTACCAGAGAAGCTGAGGCAAGAAGATCTTAAATTCAGGGAACCTTACATCTAGATGTAGTGTTTGTGCATTTTAAGCAGTGCTTATCTTTTAGGATAAAAATGAATAATGGATAAAAACCTAATTGAAACAAGATTAGTCATAGAGTGAAGCTGTTTAAGCTGAATAATGAATATATGGGAGTTCAGTAAATTACTTGCCAGACTTTTGCATATATTTAAAATTTTGTCTTCATATTTCAAAATTTGATTTGAACATTTGTGTAGATGTTCAGAGACAGATTTGCTGAGGGTGGGGATGAACAATACCTACCCTAACAAGTCTTACCCAGAAGGCTTGCTCAGGCATCAGAGATCGAGTTCTGAAGGCACAGATCTAATTTTATTTAGGGTTGCACAGGACATATATAGGCACATTATCCAATCAGGTTAACATGCTTTTTAAAGTATAATAGAGTCAGCCTACAGGTGAACTATACATTGAGGGTCCAGGTAGTGTAAACAAACCAAGCATGACTAAGCAATTTTGCCCAGCAACAGGTCTGAGACAAAGGACTGGGGGAATGGCAAGCTCCAGCATGCAGTATGAGACAAGGCAGTGTGGGTGAGCTCACATCACAGCTTTCAGTGATGCATGACAGAACAAGGCCTTCCCTCAGTTCAAACTCAACCTCAACAACTGCAAAGACCTTCATTCCATGGCAAATGGCATTTACCATTACCTCAGTTTCTCTGTTCAGACTGTTTGGCTTACTTAGACCATGGTGTCAGTGACTGCTGTCAGATAAGCCTTAGGAATGTTCACTACATTTTCCCCTTCTTTACTAATTAAAGCAAGTAGGGTCTTTTCAAATACTTGTGATTTGGCATGGTAAGCTAGTTGCTTAGAAAGAAGAATGAATATACAACGAAACCCACATATGCATAAGAGTACAACAAATACGAGTGCAGTTACAAAAAGTTGCTTTAACCAAGACATGTCTGGTAACCAAGTCAGCTAATCTAGCAGGCCTATATTTCCAGGTTCTTGGTGAATGCTAGCAACAATGTCTTTTAAATGACTTAACTCTTTGAAATAGAATTACCATTATCAGTTAAGTTGAAACAACACATATTCCTAAGTTCCTTACAGCACTTACGGTGTAACAGCAATAAATAAGCAATGTCAGCTCTATTATTAAGAATTGCCTAATGATACTGCCTTTGTTCCTCATTGAATATTGCAATAACCTGAAAGGTATAATTAATATTTTTTACCATGGCACAGTCTAACTTCATGACTCCTTTATAATCCCCTACAGACAAGTTCTAGAGGAATTAACATTTTCCACCAAATGAACCCAAATATTAAAATAAATACAATTGGTTAAAGTAGAAGACGATAGCACAGAGGCATGAGCATTGGAATTAGCAGTGATAATAGTGCACATTAAGAGGAAAAATGTCCCAGGTCCTGGATTGGCCTCTGGTGACATTTGCTCCGCTTGATGCATCAGATTCTTTGTATCTCCCCATGTTATGGCATGATGTCTTCTGGAGCATGGGCATCTTGTTCATTGTATTGGTCCTGGTGTGAATCAAGCATCTTCACCTTCAATCTTCAATTGCTTCATCAGTCTTGTTGGAAGTGTCATCTGCTTTTATTGTTGTGGCTGGTCTGACATTTCTTGCCAGTACCCAGATGGGCAATGTTGCCGACTTTGGAAAGACACAAGCAAAACCTCGACCTTGGGTTAGAAGAGGATGAGGACTGTACCATTCATTTTTCAAGGGATCTTTCCATCTAACCAATTGTAATGGTGATGGAGAAGATAGAAGTAATCCCCAGTGTTTATAGACAGGGGATATTCCACACAAATCAAAAGTTAAAAAATTTAAGATAAATAGGAAAGATATTAATATTTATCCAGGGGAGGATGAGTTCCCCCTTTCCTTTTGTATTTGAGCTTTTAAAGAATGATTTGTAGGCTCTATGATTGGTGTCCTTGCAGGATATGAGGAATACAAGTAAGATGACAAATGTTCCATTATGTACAAAATTGTTTCAATTGAGAACTAACAAAACATGGCCCATTATCTGTCTTTAAGGACCAAAGTATTCCCATTAACAAGATTGCTTGCTTTAATGCCTGAATGGCACATTTTGTTTTCTAACCACTTAAAGCAGTTGCATTAGTGTAACTTGAATATGTATCTATAATTACATGAACAAATTTTAATTTTCCAAAAAAAGGTACATGAGTGATGTCCACTTGCCATAACATGTTTGGTTGCAGACCTCTAGGATTTATACCTTGAGATTGAAGGGGTCCTAAAGGCAACAAGGTTGAACATGTTCGGACCAAATGTTTGTATGAGGAAATAGATCTGGACACAAATAATGTGGAGACTGAGCAAATGTGAAATCTAGCATGTAGTTATTTTGCTTGTTGAATTGGAGAAGAATCTATGTACACTATTAATTTATCAATAATTTCTCTGATGCATGACAGAATGAGGTCTTCCCTCAGTTCAAACTCAATCTCAACAACTGCAAAAATTTTCATTCCATGGCAAATGGTCTTTTCCATTACCTCAGTTTCTCTGTTTAGACTGTTTGGCTTACTGTGACCATGGCATCAGTGACTGCTTTCAGACAAGCTGGTGGAATGTTCCCTACACGTTTGCTTTACTTTGAGAATTTTTAAAGATCAGCTTTTTCTAACACTGATAATTTTCACCATATTTCTTTTCAGTTTTTCCTTTAAAATAGGTAATACCAGTAGGAAATTCAACTCTAGAGCTTCCATAATCTTTTTTAAGAGGTGGACAGGGGGAATTGAATCAAAGTTTTACACATACTAGGCAAGTGCTCTGCCACTGAGCTGCTCCTCAGAATATGATTCATTATGAGACAGGGTGTTGATAAGTTGCCTACATTTGCCTCAAATTTATGATGCTTCTGCCTGCACCCTGGTAGTGGATGTAATCACAGGTGTGTGCTACAATGAGTGGCCCATTTTGCTCCCACCCTCATGCCTGTACTTCCCCTTAATACTTTTATTCATAAGCAAAAGTACCAAATGTACATATTATGATGGTCTTATACACACACACCTTGGGAAAATATCAGGGCAATGAGAGTGGTTATGTGGAGGAAGGTTGTGAATGAACAAGACATCTTCACATGCACCCAGGAGAGTTGGAGGAGACTCAGTCTATTTTTCAGTCAAGTAGGGGTTTGCTCTCACCAGTGGATGTGTGGTCTGTAAATGCTCTACACCCTAGTAGCTGGTAGTGAGAAGGCATCGCAATACAGGTGACCATAAACCCACCCTAGGTCAAGTCTCAGTTCAATGATGGCTGAATGTGGTTTTCATCTGTGTTATAGTTTACACACTCAGTGCCCATATAATGGGCATTTTTGAATTTTAAATAGCACATGTGGAGAATCAGGAAAGTGTTTTCTGAGTAGGTCTTGCTGTTTGGTCACTGGATGCCTTCAAGAGAACCTGAGACTAGCACTGACCTTTGGCCCACCTCTAGGAATGTGACCCTCAGAGTAGTCTGATGGTCATGTTTGATGATCATATCTTCTACACCTGACCAATGGACTGGGTCATTACAGTCTGTCAGGAGTGTTGTGCACATATATCAGACATGGTTGATGGATGTGCATGTAGCTTGGTCATTGGGAGACTAAGTTTCAGCAGCACTGAGTGTCCTGTAGCATGATGCTTCTATGTGAGTACCTTTCAGTAAAAGCATCATACCCAGGCACTTGGACCATTTTCTCTGGGCACATACATTCTGCACATGTGCAGAGTTTCCTGAAGGAAGTAAGCATGTTTTGGGAGTACCCAGATGGGGAAATGGTCAGCAGCCTTTGGTTGACTTCTCTGGATTCCTACTGAGATATATCTTTTCCTGATGCTCTCTGTCTGTATCCTTCTGGTGTAGTAAAACTCATCATTAAGTCTAAAAACAACACCAATCATTGTTAACATGATGCAGGAAGCACTTGCTGAAAAGTGGAAGTCAATGGCCTGAACCTTACCACGGTCATGTGGTTAGGGCTCAGCTACTCACCCCAGAAGAAAGCGAAGAACCACTCGCCATGTGTGAGGAGACACAGGACAGGTCAATTCCCCTTCTTGACACACTCAAAACCTCGGAGCCTCCCATGAGACCTGCCACCCCACCACCACAGGTGGCCCCTCCATGCAATAAGACACCTGGCCCCTGAACGCCAGCGGGTGACACCGACTATTGCCACAACCCGGGACTGCCAGGCTCCAGGAACCGCTCACTCGCCGCCAGCCTCCAACCCCGTGGGATGCCCCCTGGGGGGGTCACGGCAGTTCCGCCCCGGCCCACACACAGACACTCACAGGCTGCACACCAGCTGCGGCTCAGTGTCTGGGGTGCCGGAGAACCACTTGCCACTGGCCAGTGGAAACAGGAAGGGTCCCTTCCCCTCCTGGACACACGACCGAGGCGGCCCCACCACACACATGAACAAGGCACCAAACTGCACACACGGGATCCCCCGACACTGGACCGCACAGCCAGGTCAAGCGGGACCCTCCCACGACTCAGAGAGAGGAGACTTGGGCCGTGGTAGGTGAAAGAGCGGGCACAAGACCCCCACCCGCGGGGAGCTGGCGGACCCCTTCCCTCCCCGCCTTTCCCCACCGGAGGTCGGTGAGGGAAGGGGGACTCCTGCCTATGAACACTGAAAACTGATGTAGCCGCAGGGTCGGCAACTACAATGCACACAAATCAGGGACGGCCAACGGGGACTCGGCACTCCACAGAGGCACGCCCCTTCACCAATCCTAGAGAACTTTCCTCACTGAGGGCGGGTCGCACCCGACCCAGCACTTCCCACCGGGCCACCCAGACATCCCAGAGACACCCAGCAAATGGGAGGTTCTGCGGTATCATCGAGTACAAGACTCCTTGCGACCAGGTGACAAGGTCCCCGTTCGTCTTGGGGACCCGTTCCTGCCGGGTGATAACAGTACACCAACCGTCCTCACAGAGGCATCGGGCAAAACCACCATTGCTCCCGCACTCACACACATCTCCCCAACCGAGGGGGAGACAGGCGGGCGCATACAGGCCTCCAAAGCCTCCCACCGGCGCCATGCGGCACCCGGGGGTGGCCGCAGAACAACCGGCCCCCACAAGGGAGACCGGAGCCTTCCTGGGCTCACCTCCTTGACCCCCCAGACAAAAAATTCTTTCTTTCCAGCCACTCACCATGGAAACTCCCACGGGCTGGGGAACACCAAATGTGAGGCAGTGCCAGGAACGGGAATGGCAATAAGCCGACTCAACCTAGGGCACCTAAAGGAACGACCCAGAGCACTCCAGGAGCATCATGGAGGATCAAGGCAAAAGCACACTCACACCCCACGGTGGTGCAGCGGCAGCCCTCCCCGATGCAGAGTGGGTCGCACGCATGCAGCCTGGCCACCAACAGGTGGGCAAGCAAGAAGCCTCAGCTGCCACAGAAGACCCCAGGGCAAGGTCAGGGCAGATTCCTCACCCCTGCTTATTACACACTGCCAAGGGTCGGGGAGAAGTGGAGAGAGACCCGCGGGCAGGACAAGAAAGGCGGTCCCATTTGCCATGAACGTCCTTTCCTTGCCTGGTGCGGCTTTGGCCAGGCCCAGGAAAGCGCTAAGTCACCACAAGGATCCGTCCACAGGAGGGAGAAGGAACCCGGAGAGCAGGAGACCCAGCGAGGACCATCGTCAACATGGAGCCTGCTTTGGCCTCACCAGCCCCACGCCCCAGGGAGAGCAGTAGACAACACAGACCGGAGAATGCCTGACAGGCAGCACGGAGTCATGGAAACGAGCTTCGTCACAAACCGCCCTTGGTGCCCGCAGCAGGGAGTGCACGGTGGTAAAGGACCTCCACCGCTTCCTCCGCCGCCCTCAGGTGCCAGAGACCAGAGGTGGCACCATGGCCGAGATACTCCAGATACAGAAGAGCCGGTGCGCAGGCCCAGGCAGATGGCACAAGAGAGAAGGGGCCTGGGCCACCCCGTCGTCCTCGGTAGCCCAGAGCCCCACAAGCATCAAGAAGTCCCAAACCCTTTGCGACACACACCAAAGGACAACGTGTCAGCACCCACCCGACGGCACAAAACGGCCACCTTGGGACGAAACAATCACGACCAGAGGCCACAGGGATCTGTCCAGTCACTACTATGACCTCCTGGAAGAGAGTCATGACCACCTGTTCTCAAATCTGACCCCAGTTGCCAAGAGAACCAGAGCCCCTAGGGCCAACTGGTCAACCCCAGGTGACAGGGACAAGAGAGGGACGCGGACACCAAGAGGAGCCAAGCGGGACCAGGTACACCTCTCCCCAGCCACAGGAGCACTCAAGGGACCGGTTCCCAAAGAAGGGCTCCAGCATAGCACAAAGACCAGGCTAGGGATGGCACCTCAGACGAACAGGGTGACACCATCGAGGGACCGAGGGTTAGGCAGGCTGGTCACCACACTCTCTGGCCCGCCCAGTGCAGGGAGAAAAGAAGAAAAAGAAAAAAAGAAAAACAAAGTCCCAAGGCCCACAGCACTCAAAAGAAAACCTAAGTCCCTGTCCACACCAGCCAGGACCCAGAGGGATGGGGACCTGAGCCCCTGCCGCGGTCCCCAGCCCAACCCGCACAAGGGAATCTCCAGCTGCTCTCGCCAGGACTGGGTCATGTGGGCCCTTGTCGTCCTGTCGTCCTCCCCGGCCAAACCAACCCATGCAACGCGGCCCTGCCCCGCCCCACTCCACTCTCTCTAGGTCGGCGGGGGGGGGGGCGGGTGATGGGGGACAGCGCCTGGGAGTGCTGGTCGACCTGCTCAGGCTGCCACCCAAGGCTCCCAAGCCCTGGAGTGCGCAGACAACCCGCAGGCTATGCCTGCGGATCCAACCTCCCACCAGTAGGTCCCACAAGCCCGCCCCAGCAGGCTGGCGGCAGTTCCGCTGATGTCACCCAACTCCTGGGACTCTGTCTCAGTCACCGCCACCACATGTCACTCTTTGGTGACTTCCGAATGCAAGAAGCTCCTATAAAAGCGGGCACAAGGTGGAGCCCGACAACCGCCACCAACATCAGGTACAAGGGACTCAGAACATCAGTCTGTGTCAGCGTCACCAGCTCTGAAGGGGTCGTAGAAAGCCACCAGGATATGAACCACCTGCCGGTATGCCCTGCCAGCCCCCACCCCACCACCGAGGGGCACGAGCCACCACCACTCTGCCCAGAGGCCCTAGAAAACCCGGCGGGGACACTGGGGCGGTCTCGGACTGCCTGCAAAACCAAAATCACAAAAGGAGGACACTCGAGGAAACGGAACAATCATCGCTGTGATTCCACCCTCTCGCTGCCGGGGAAAGGGAGAAGCAGGCAAGAGAGACTCTGAGAGACCGAAAGACAAGTCTTTGTTCACGCCCCAAGTCCAAAGAGAGAATACCAGGACTTCAGGGGATGGTGTCCTAATATGATTTCATTTCACTTCATTTCATTCCAATCATTCCCCTTCGGAAGCATCCAGGTCAGGAAACCCACAGAGCAGGTCAGAGATTTCTTGCTTATGAAGGAAAGGAGGGAGGGAGGACGGGAGGGAGCCTACAGGCCACTTCTCTCCAGAGGAGACAGTTGCCCTGGACCACAACCCACACCTACGACCCCCACCCGCCACCATCACTGCCCCCCTACACACAATCTCTCTCCTTCTCTCCTCCCTCCCCCTCGGGGTCTCCCCAACCCCCCACCCCCACCACCGCTGCTGCGTGCACCCTCCCCCATCTCCCTCTCTTTTTCTCCCCTATCTCAGAGTCCACTAGGTGACTCCAGAGGAGCAGGATGTGCCATGTGCCTCAATCACTCTCCACCCTCAAAAAGCAACAGGTTCTACCCACCAAAAACAGGGTGCTCTCACTGAACTCACCCTGGAAAAGATGCTTCAGTACACGTGCCATTCCAAAACACACTTTCTCCCCAATCCACAGCAGCCTGAATTAGGAAAACTAAATCCATGTTTGCTTTTCATTCATTGGTCTGGGTCATTTGTTCGGTTTGTCAGGCTTTCACCCACCACCGCAACCCAGTGACCCAGCTTGATAGTTTCCACATCAGGGGCCCCTATCAAGACCTTGTCCTTTCATTCATAATCATGTGACGGTCGTTCCATTCTCCAAGACCACTAACTAACCCTAACTCACCTTAAACCTACGCCTGTATAAATATAGACAGACAGACAGACAGACACACACACACACACACACACACACACATACATTGAAAAGGACCGGGAATGTGGCTCAGTAGTTCAGCATTCAGTGACCCTGCAGTTCTATCCCCATTATCACCAAGGGAGGAAAGATAAATAAATGCAGCAGCTGACATACACAGGCCGTCCATGCTTCAGATGGTACACAGTAGTCAGAGAGTTTGCCGGATGATGGGACACAGATCAGTGTGCCTAATCCTGCACTCCTAGGGCCATGCCTCCAACTGGGCTGTGGGTTCAGGCGTAAGTGAATCATGGCTACTCCCCACTTTGAGGAAGCTTCAAGGCCTTTTCGGGCAAGAAACTTGCAGGTGCCTGCAAGGGAAAGCAGTTCGGAGCTGGCACCAAGATCAGCTGCCAGGGAGACTCCAGGTTTGATTGCATGTGGTCACATATATTTTAAGATGCCAGCCAGAGCCTGGAGTTAGTTTGGGTTTCCAGGGTGTTTGGGGCCACTGCCATTTTGGAGCACAGCTGCACCTGTCTGGGGATACTGGCCAGGGCCTGAAGGTTCAGTGTTAGGGTGCCTATGAGTTTTGCTGTAAGTGGGGGGTCTTCCTCCTGGGAGTGTGGGTTACTCTAATCTAGTACAGCATCTCAGAATTGCTCATCCTTGATTGTCTCCTTTCAAATTCCAGTGTCATCATCATACTGGGATTGCAATGTGGCCAAATCCAGAACATCTGAGACCCAGAGTGGTGATATGGTGACTAGGTCTTCCACTCTCTGTCTTGTGGGAAGTCAGAGACAGGGCTGAGAAGATTTTGGAAGCTGCTAGAGGCAGTTGTTCAATTTTCCACTGAGATTTATTTTATTAATTTTTCTTCTCTGACCTCTCTCTATCATTTTTGGAGCAGGGTATTTTTTTGTGCATCAGTTTGTTGAAGACAGTAATATACACATGGTGTTTTGCAGTTTTGCTATATATTCTTATATTTTTAATTTTTTCTTCTCTCAGTATGTATTCTTCCACTTGCTTGCCTGTCTTCCTAGATTCCCTTTCTACTGTTTCTCCACATAACAGCCAATCTCTGTTGGTTTCTCTCCCATGCTTTGTGGATTTTTGTTTCTGGTTTCTGTTTCTCCCTCATGAACACCATATCCTGCACTGTTTCTGTTCTATCTTTGTCCATTATTTGAGATTGCAAATCTGAATAACAAATTTTCTGTTTTCATTGTGGACAGTGATTGAACACATCATTGCTGTTTATAGCAAGAGGACAGTGAAAACCTTGCAGGGAGATATTAGATTTGAGGCTGTATATTGTTTGTACTGGGTGTTATTGATATTTGTCTTCTTCTTAAAGGTGGGATATTGGAAATCCTTATTTACAATACAGGTGTACAGGGTAGAATCTTTGTTGTCTCAGAACCACACAACAAATGAGAAAACACACAAGCAACATGAAAAACAAGGGAACAAAAAGGAACAAACAAAGCAAGATGCCCCAATTAGAGAAGTCACTGACAACACAATAGGAGAAATGTCCAAGTAGAAATTTAGGAAGTATTTGGTTAATATGGATCTGTGAAACAAAGGATGGTAGAAAGAGTGAAATCAAAGAGAAAATACAGGAAGTGAAAGATAACTTCAATAAAGAATTAGAGATTGTTAAAAAAAAACATAAATCCTCAAAATGAAGTAATCAATAAATCAAACTATAAATTCAATGGAAATCTTCACCAGCAAACTAGACAATTTTTGGAAGAAAGAACCTCAAACAATGCAGTCACTGTTTATTTTTAAAAATAATGTTGACCATGCAATGGTGGTAAGAATTCATGAACAAAACTTCCAGGAACTATGGAATAATTTGAGAAGAACAAATTTAAGAGTTATCTGGTAGACAAAGGAGCAGAGATAAAAGCAAAAGTAATGCACAATCTTTTCAATGACATAATATCAGAAAATTTCCCAAGCTTAAAGGATGAAATGGAAAATCATATATAGGAGTCTTACAGAACCCCAACTGTACAAAACTACAGAAGACCCACACCAAGACACATTATAGTGAAATTAACTAAGATACAGAATAAAGATAAGATCTTAAAGGCTGTGAGAGAAAAAAAGCAAGTTATGTATAAGGGAAAACCAATTCAGGTCTCAACTGGCTTCTCTATCCTCCACTCTCAAAGCGAGGAGGTCATAGCAAAACACATTTCAAGCTCTTAAAGTATATGGATGCCAACCAAGAATTTCATACCCAGCAAAATTATCTTTCAGATTTGAAGATGAGATAAAAATTTTCCAAGATAAACAGAAGTTTAAAAAAATCACAATTAGAACGTCTACACTACAGAACATTATCAACAAAATATTCCATGAAGATGAAGTGAAAAAGAAAATAAAAACAAGCAAATAGTGGAACTACACTAAATGAATAGTCAAAAGAAAAACTAAATAAAATTAAAAGCTAGAAATAAACCAAAATGACTGGGAAACAAGTTATATCTCTGAAATAACATTAAATATTAATGACCTAAACTCATCAAACAAAAACATGGGCAGATTGGATAAAAAACAAGACCCAACAATATGCTGTCTCCAAAATACTCACCTCATAGGCAAAGTCATGCATAGACTGAAGGTGAAAGGATAAGAAAACATCACTCATATTAATTGCATAAACAAGCAGGGGTTTCCATCCTTATAACAGAAAAATTGAACTCCAAGCCCATGTTAATAGAAGGAATAAAGAAACTTATTTCATTCTACTGTAGGAAATTATGTAGCAGGAAGACATAACATCTGTAAATATTTATGCTCCAAAAAATAGAGTACCTATATACAACAACAAAAAAACAAAACAAAACAAAAAAATGCTTCTCAATTTTAAGAATCAAGTAGACCACAGCACAATAATACTGGGTGACTTTAACACACCTCTTTCACTACTTGACAGATCTTCTAAACAGTAACTAAATAACAAAATCATATAACTAAATAACACACTCAATAATTTAGATTCAACAGTTAATATAATATTTCATTCATCAATGAGTGAATATACTTTTTTTTCTTGGCATCACATTGATCCTTTTCTAAGGTAGACCATAATTTATGCCACAGAGCAACTCTCAATAAGCACCAAAAATGGAGACAATATCCTGCATTTTATCAGATCATAATAGTCTAAAATTAGAAATCAATTATAAAATAAAAAATAAAATTATTTCTAACACATGTAAACTAAATAATACACGAATGATGAATGGATTGTAGAAGAAACCAAGGATGAAATACTTAGAGGTAAATGAGAGCACTGATACAACATACCAGAATTTCTGGTACACTATGAATGCAGTACTAAGGAGGAAAATTTATTGCATTGAGTTATTTATTAATGAATAAAAAGTCAACAAATAAGTGATGACATTACATCTGAAAGCTCTAGGAAAAGAAGAACTCAATACCAAAAAGAGTAGAAGACAGGAAATAATTAAAATCAGTGCTAAAATCAATGAAATTGAAACAAAAGAAACATGAAAAAATTGACAAAACACAAAAGTTTATTCTTTGAAAAAAAAAGCATAAAATTGATAAACACCTAGCCACACTACAAAGAGTAAAAAATGACACCCAAATTACCAAAATATATAATGAAAAATAAAATATCAAAATGGACACAACTGATGTACAGAAGATAATTTGAAAATATTTGAAAATTTATAATCCAATAAAATAGAAAATATTGAAGACATTGACAAATTTCTAGAGACATATGACCTACCTATACTGAATCAGGAGGTCATATATAATTTTTACAGAACAAGATCAAGTAATTAAATAAAAAACACCATTAAAAGCCTACCAATTTAGAAAAATCCAAGACCAGACAGATTCTCATTTGAGTCCTATAAAATCTTCAAACACCAATAGTCCTCAAATTATTCTATGAACTAGAAAGAGACAAACCCTTCTAAGTTCGTTCTATGAGGCTAATATCACCGTGATCCCAAAATGAGACAAAGAAACCTGAAAAAAGGAAACTTCTGAAAAATATCCCTGATGAACATAGATGCAAAAATCTCAAAAACATTCTGGCAACTCTCATACAAAACAAGGATGGTGCACCACAATCAAGTTCAGTTCTTTCATGGGATGCAGGTTGGTTCAACATATTGAAATCAAAAAACATAATTTACCATATCAATAGAATTTAAAAAAGAATCACACAATCGTCTCATTAGATGTAGAAATAGGATTTGACAACACAACACCCCTTCATGTTCAGAACAGTAGAAAAGCTAAGGATAGTAAGAAACTACCTCAACATCATAAAAGCCATATATGCTAAACCCAGGGATAACATAATTCTAAACAGAGAAAAATTGAAAGCATTCACTCTGGAGCAAGAATGTCCTCTCACCACTTTTACTCAACATTGTTCTTGAAATTCTATCCAGAACAAATAGAAGAAAAAAATTAAAGTTATACAAATAGGTAAAGAAGAAAACAAACTATATCCATTTGCCAATGACATGATTCTATATTTGAAAGATCAAAAAAATTCCACAAAAGAACTACTAAAATAAATGAATTCAGAAAAAACAGCAGGATATAAAATCAATGCCCATAAATCAAACACATTCCTATATATCTGTAATGAATCCAGTGAAAGAGAAATAAAAACACTACCACATTCCCAGTCACCTAAAAATAGTGCTTGGGAATCAATTTTATAAGAGGTGAAAGACCTCTACAATGCTAGCTACAGAACACTATAGAAAAAAAATTGAAGAAGAAGAACTTAGAAGATGGAAACACCTCCTATGTTCCTGAATATGCAGAATTAATATTGTCAAAATAGCCATACTACCAAAAGCATTATACAAATTTAATGCAATTCCTACCAAAATTCCAATGGTGTTCTCCATAGAACTAGAAAAAGTAATCATGAAATTCACTTGGAAATATAAAAAAAAAAAAAAACCAGAAGAGCCAAAGCAAAACTTAGCAAGAAAAGTGAAGTAGGGAGCATCAGAATATCAGATCTCAAACTATACTACAGAGCCATAGTAATTAAAACAACATGATATTGTCACCACAGCAGACATCTAGACTAATGGTACAGAATAGAAGACACAAAGAAAAACCCAAGTAAAACAGGTATCTCATGTTAAAAGGCACCAAATGTATTCACTGAGAAAAGATAACTCATTCAACAAATGTTGCTGGTAAAACTGGAAAGCACATGTAACAAAATGAAATAAAGCTCTTATCTCTCAACCTGCATGAAACTCAACTCGCTTTGGATTAAATATTTGGAACTGGAACAGAGACCCTAGGAAAAACAGAAGAAAAAGTCCAAATCTTCACCATGCCCATCAAGGATCTGATTTTCTTAACAAGACCCCTAAAGCACAAGAAGGTAAATCAAGAATCAATAAATGGGATCTTCTCAATCTAAATAGCTTATTTTTAGTAAAAATAACAATCAATAATATGAAGGGAGAGTCTACAGATTAAGAGAAAATCTTTACCACATGCACTTTGGAAAAAGCATTAATCTCTAGGCCATATAAAAACTCAAAAAATTTTACACCAAAAAAACAAATAACCCAAAAATTAAAGAACTAAGGAAATGAACAGGCACTTCACAGAAGAAGATATACAATCATTCAACATATATTTGAAAAAATGATCAATATTTCTAGCAATTAGAGAAATGTAAATGAAATCTACTCTAAGATTCTATCTCACTCCAATCAGAATGGCAATTATCAATAATCCCAGAAATAATAAATGTTGTCGAGGATGTGGTGAAAAAGCCAAACATCCATTGATGGTGGGAATGCAAATTGGTGCAACCATAATGGAAAGCAGGTATGGAGATTTAGAAACTTGGAATGGAAGTACCATTTGACCCACCAATCTCACTCCTCTGTTTATAACCAAAGGTCGTAAAGTCAGCATTCTACAGTGTCACAGCCATACCAATGTTTATAGCAACTCAATTCACAACAGCAAAAACATGGAAACAAGCTAAATGCCCTTCAACAGATGAATGGATAAAGAAAATATGGTATATAGAAAGAATGCCATGGAATATTACTCAACTTTAAAGAAGAATAAAATTCTGGTATTTGTTAGTAAATAGATAAAGTTAGAAAATATCATACAAAGTAAAATTAGCCAAAACCAAAACAACCAAAGTCCAAATGTTTTCTCTGTAATGTAGATGCTAATTCACAAAAAGTGGTGTGGCAATAGGAGAGAATAGAATCATTTTATATTAGGTAGAGGAGAGCAAAGTTAGGGGGATTTTTATGCATGTAGGAAGGAGAGTAGAGTGAAATAGTCATTATTAACTCATGTCATGTATTTTTGAAATATTTTATTGAGTATCTTTTGTAGTGTTAACTTTACATTGTGAATTATTTTAAAATTTATCATGGAAATTTTTTATTTTATCTTCATATCAAAACCTTAATTTTCTTTATATAGTATTTTTGGTTGGCATCCATTTTTCTTTAGAGTTTGGTATAGTTTCTAAAGCCTCCTACCTTTTAGGGTCTGGGTTAAAAAATCAGCTGAGATTTGCATGGTTTTCCTCAAAATGTGACCAGTCTTTTTCTCTTGATGCTTATAAGACTTTATTTTTTGTATGTTAGGCATTTTCAAAATGATGTTTCTTTCAATGGGTATCTTATAATTTTGTATATCTGGAGTTCTGTATGCATTCTGTATTTAATTTTCCATTTTGTTTTTAAGATTTTGAAAATTTTCTGATGTTATTTTATTCTTAAGGTTGTGCAGGATTTTGTCTGTATTTCAGAGCCTTTATCATAAAATTTCTGTTCATAGTACCTTAACATCCTTTTATCTGTAGTCATCTTTTTTTAACATTATATACTTTGTCTTCAAGCCCTTATAATCTATCTTCCATGTGGTCTAGTCTGTTGGTGATGTTTTCCATTGGGTTTTTAATTTGGTTTATTAATACCTACATTTTGAAAAATTCCAATTGATTGTTCTCCAGGATCTATATCTCCTTATTGAAGTTACCTTTCAATTCTTATATTTTCTTTCTTAACTTATTATTTAATCATATTTACCTTATAGATCAGTTGAACCATGAACTTTCTGAATTCCATCTCTGGCCTTTCCTCCATGGTTGTGTCAATGAAATCTGATGTTGAGGTATTCTATGTTTTTGAGGTATTCAATGTAGTTTGGTATGTTTTTTTTTTCCCTTCATTTTCATATTTATTGTGTGTTCACCCATCTATCTGGATGGATCTGAAGCAGTAGAGTTTCTACCGTATAAGTCTATAGTGCCCCTCTATGTTATAAGCACCTCAGAGTTTGGGGGAAGAGGCCAATGATAGTAAAAACCTATGCCAAGAATATACAGCAGTAGATAAGGTACTTAGCTCCTATTTTGACATCTAGTGTTACTTGGTATAATAAGAAGAAATAGAAGGATCAGCAATTTCCATTAAAAAAGTAAGTAATCATAAACTAAGTCTGGCACAAAGTCAAACAATAGGTGTTGTCTATGACTTCTGCAATATTAATAACTGCTCTGGCATTGGTGGTAGGGGAAGACATTATATACATCAAGTAGCATAAAGAGATGTTAAGGATCCAATTCAGTATGAAGAAAAAGGAGGTAGGAAGACAGAAAATGTTTGCAATTTTAAAGGGTAAATAGGGCAGATAAAATGGTAACGAAGGATGTCATGTTAATGAGGAAGAGGGAGACAAAAATAAAAGAAAGATTATAAAGGAAGAGTGGGATAGAATTTGGTTGTTCACAATAGAAAATGGAGAGGAGAAAAGAGAAATAGAGAATACAGAGGTGGGAAAAGTATACAGAACAAAATTAAACTGTGGTAATCACCAACATTGACCCTCAAAAAACTGGCCATGAAAAATAACAACCTTCAACAAAAAGGCTAGAAATTGGGAAGAGTAACAAGTCTTTATAAATGTATAGGTGTTCTGGAACCAATCAGTACATATTGAATTAAAATGAAACATCAAAAACAAAATAAAACATAACCAATAATAAAAAAGTTAAAAAACCTGGATGAAAAGTTAAGAAATTATGGAGTCATTTTTACTGTGTTGGACAACTAGTGAGAATATGTGTTTGCTCTCTGTCCCCAACTGATTTTTTTCTTCTTGAGGTGTGAACTGAGTGTGGGTGTATGGGGTATGGGCTGTCGAACCCTTCCTTTTGTTGTGTTGCTCACCAAGTTGCCAGCTAGTTTCTAAAACTTCTAAACTTCTCTTCTTGTGAGATAGATAAGGGGTGGAATGAGAGGAGCTGTCCACCCATTACCAGTGTGTGTGCCCCATTGGGTTCTATGAGAGAAGGTTCCATGGGTGGAATTCCTGATTGCAGGGACTTAGTTGTAGTGAAATTATGGTTGCTTTATTTTGTGGTGAGTTGCTGGCATTGTTGAATTGATATTCTTCTAAAGCCTGGCATATATCAATCTGTGATGGACTGGGTATGTCAGGTGGTGAAATGTTGTGCTGGTTGGGCCAGTCAGTGGACCAGAGAGCAATGAGGGTGCCTGGGTCAGATTGAACTGGCAGGGACATTGCATTAAAAATAAATTTTTATGTTAAAAAAATAAAAACATTCAATTTTTAAAAACAAAATCAATGTGTGATAGAGATTTTATTTTAAAGAAATGATTGAGTCAGGCACAGTGGCACATTCCACTAATCCCAGCTGTTTGGGAGGAGGAGGCAAGAGGATTTCAATTTCAATGTCACCCTATGCAACATAGCAAGACCCTAAGCAACTTAGTGAGACCCTGCCTTAAACTAAAAACAAGAAGAAAAAGTGCTGAGGATATGGACATATGGGTTCAAGCCATGGTCAAAATAAATAAATAAATAATAAATAAATAAATAAATAAATAAATAAATAAATAAATGAGGCTATATTGGTCATAGGGCCCTGAGAAGGATGACAAATAATTTCTCAAACAGTATTTTGTTTAAGTAGGTGGCAATTCCCCGTGAAGAAACAATATATCCTTAAAATTATAGTACTAATAGGGGTAAAATCTCTTGTGGACAAGTTCTTAAAAGATGGATTTGGTTGTATTTGCCAAACACTGTGCAATAACCCAATCTCCCATTTTAAAAAAAGAAAAATTTTAAAAACCCACTGATGTATACTAATTTGGGCAAGATCTGAGAGCTAAAAGTAACATAGTTTCAGATATTCATCCAATATTACCAAATCCATATACTTTACTAATCGTAATGCTAGGTAACAATGACTGGTTAAGAATAATTTTAAGAGATGAGTTCCTTTGCATTTTTCTGATAAGATATTCCAAATTATTGCTCTTGAGTGAAAGGACTTCAATACAAAAGTAGCAATCCAGTGTTGCTGGGTTTTCTTACATAGAACATTTTTTTTGTAAAATTTTGAATAGAATTCTATCAAAATTGTTAGCTGAGGGTTATGAGTAGATTAATAAATCATTTCTCACTATGAGGATTTTCTGCTTATAGCCTATTCCAACTATAAACTCAGATTTTTAAATACTATATTGCTGCAGTAAAACACCTCACCTCATGTGGATATAAGGTGTCCACTAAAATGGCTGAATTTAGTAAACATGTCACCTATGTGGGATTCCAGATTGCCCAATGGACCTGAATTTTGATGTCAGATTTAAAGAAGGCTATCTTAAGCCTTATAGAAGTCAGGAACTAGAAACAGGTACATGGGATCCTGTAAATGTCAGTGTTATGATTTGGATATTAGTTGTCTCCCAAAACCTCATGTATGAGACAATGCAAGAAGGTTTAGTAGATATTAAATGATTAGGTTATGAAAGTCTTGCCTATTCAGCGCATTAATCCTCAGTTAGGGATGGAATTGTAACTCCAGACTTGTAGGGTATGGAAGGAGGAGAAGGGTCCCTAGGAGCAGCCCTTTGAGGATTGTCTTTTATCCTTGTTGAGCAGAGCACTTTCTGCTTCCTGGCACCATCTTCCCAGATGCTTTTATATACCACACTCTCCTGCCATGATATTCTGTTTCATCCCATTCCATGAGAAATGGAGCCAATCATCTCTGAACTGAGACTTCTGAAACTCTTAGCCCCATAATAAACTCTTCTTTCTTTAAAATTGCTCTTGTACAGAATTTTGGTCACAGTCATAAAACAATCTGACTAAAACAATCAGATACTGGTCAGTAATTTTGGATTAATATGCAAAATCCTGTATTAAGCCTTAAGAGGAATAAATAAAACATTTGATTTGTATACAAGAATTTCAAGCTACCTTTGAGAAGTTAAAAGAGACTCATGATACTCCCTGCCCTGCATCTGCCTGAAACAAAAGGTTATAAAAGACTATGTAATAGAGATGAGAAACAAGGTACACTGTTTGCAATTCTCAGGTTGACCATACAATGAAAAGAGATTTCTCCTTTCTGGGGGTGTGATTGCTACTTGTGATCTACAACAAGAGATTGAGAAATCTACTCTCAACCATTTCTTTAGGGAAAAATACATCTCAACAGAGTACAGCACAGATGAGAAATTTCAAAAGATTTCACAAAGGAGGAAATATTAAAATGACAAAGAAAACCCATGAATATGAGTGTAAAGCAATAGTATTCAAGGATTATTGATTGAAAGATGCTAGGAGATGAGTATATTTGTATAATAATAAAAATGCTATTGTATCCCCTATTCATACCACATAACCCATTTTCACACACTAAATATAAATATAAGAATTATGAAAAGTGAAATATAAAAGAAAATATAAAGCATCCAAAGTTGACATAAGAAATGTGACAGGATACATATGGTGGTGCACAACAGAAATATTCAATACTCTAGAAGCTAAGGCAGGAGGATCATGAGTCTATGGCCAACCCAAGAAACTTAACAAAGTGTGTCTGAAAATAAAATTTTAAAAAGAGCTGAGGATGTAGTTCAGTAATAGTACACCAATTTCAATCCCCAATATCTCAAAAAGGAAAAAGAACAACAAAAAAGTTATTTATTTTCAAATTTACACAAAATAATATTTTTAAATTCATAAACTGTATAATATTAAAATAAAAGTTTCATTCATCAAATGATTCCATGAAATGGTGCACAGACAAATGACCTAATTGCCTCCTATATAATCAAACTTAGAAGAAGAATCATACAGACTGCAAAATAAAAACAGGCAAGAGACTTGAACAGTCACTTTAAATAGGCCATATATAAGTGTTCCATAATTATGAAAAACTAAACATCTTTAGAAATTAGGTAATGTAAAATAAAATCACATCATACAAACAAAGTTAAACAGTATTGATGAACATGTGAAAGAAAGGCATTCTCATAAAGGGAAGGTATAGTTTAAAAAACTATTATCCTTGTGCAGAATTCTTTTCAATCAAACATACAAGATACACCACCACCAGAAACAGAGACTAAAATTACAATGTCTGTACATATGAAGACCAAATCATATTCCTTCTGAGTTGAAACCCAGGGCCATGGTTAAAGAGGATGCATATTTAGGAAGAAATGAATAAACTTTGAAAAATAATGGTTCTAGAAGATAGAATGTGTCTAGAAGTTAGACACATTTTTGTCATATTCAGTTTGACAAATACTAAAAAAAACTCCATTTATATTTTATAAACTTGTCACATGAATGTTGTATTTCATATGTAAAAATATTTAAAAACATGCAGAATTTGAGAAACTAAAAATGCACAGAAGTACATCAAAGAACCAATTGCTCACCTTATGTATAGATGGTGAAACTATCATAAGAATGACCATTTTCTCCAAGTCAACTATAATAATACCTCAATGAAATTAAAGAAGAGAACAATGCAAAAGCATCCAAAATTCTCTGGGAAGTTTTTCCATAAATATATTAGCCAAGAACTCTCTGAAATATAAAAGCAAAGTACCAGCTATAATTACCTGATACTAATATATGTTATAAAATTATAATATTGTGGTAATATAAAGACCAAGAAATCACAATAGAGACAATTAGTTAGGTAAATCTATATGTACCTAAATATTATCTTTACTGTTATGGGTAATAAAGGCCTATAAAATACAATCATATCAAGAAAAATATTTAATGTGAATAAATGCTACAATCCAACCAAAAGGTAGGTATTAGAACTAGAGGTCCAGACCACTGGTTGGGATTGTGTAAAGAATGCATGCAATACTGGAATGATATCCAAGCACCACCCACCAGGAAGCAGATATTAAGAGGAATGATTATAAAAATAAAGCAAAATATGAGTCTCCTGACAGATACACCAAATCAATATTTACTCCTGTTTTGAAATTGTCTTAAATTTATAAATTAATTAGAGGCATATAAAACAAAAAAAATCTACCATCAGATGAGTATGAAAGGTTGGTTTATATTAGGACATTGTCATTTCTTGAGCAATGATCCTTATAATGGGGATGGGATACTTAAATTCACTGTCACCTTGAGTAAAGGAAGACAGTTAGGGTCATAAATATAGCACATATAATTCTAAATCTCCTTTAGTTTGAGTTTTAATTTAACTGGTGCACACAGAGAAAGAGACTAGCTATACATGAGTATAAAGATCAGAGAAAAGGAGTGGTTTTCTAGGAAAATGAAGAGCCCTGGGTTTTATTTTATGGAAACAGGGAAGAAGTGGAGTTAAAACTCAAGGGTTCCAATTTTCCCTAAAAAACATTTGCCAGCATAATCTGCAAAAGGCTGTTGCTAACAGTTGAGCTTCTATCTATCCAGCACCAAAGAGTTAACAAGGGAAATACAGTCCATGACTGGCAGCCCAAGTAGAAGTGAAGTCCTTCATGAGCCCTTTTTCTCAGTTCACCTCACTAATAACCCCAGGACTAAGAAATTATTTCTGTAACAAATTTGTCTGAAATTCAAATTTTTCCATTCAGTGAACTACATCCTAAATCTTCAGGCTTTGAGAGCAATGACAAATGCAGATGTGCATATCTCAGTATATCACAAAGAAGAGGCTCCATATTGGTATGTAAGCATTTCATGTGCTAAAATCCCCACCAGGAGTGAATAAAAAGGAATAAAAGTACAGATTCCTGTTTATTGCTAAAATAGAATCACATCACATTCATTCAATGAGTATAAGGTAACCTCGATTCTAACAAACTTGCATCATGAATTTAGTGCACCATTCAACTACAAGAGCTTCTGTGACCTGAGTGCAGCTGTTAGAATGACTACTATCAAAAAGTGGAAGAATAACAAGTACCCCAATTATATGTATATGGAAGAAAGAAACACTTTAAACTGCTACAAATGAATTTAGTAAAACCAATTTTTAAAAAGCCTTGAAATTTGAAAGTTCTTTAAAAACTAACACAATATTAATAATTCTGGGAGTATTTCCAAAGTATTTGAAATCAGTATGTTAAATAAATGATTGCATTCTCATCTTCACTGTAGCAGTATTCACAGTAGACAAGGTCAAGAAACAACTGAAGTGCTTTTTGGATGAAGGGTACCCCAGGAGATTTCTTTCAGCTTTGGGACACTCAGCTACTTCCCTGAAAAACTAGACCACCTAAGTTAAGTCTGCTGTCTAACAAGGTAAGACCCAAGTACTGATATTCACTAGACTCTCAAGAGATATTAGATGTGCCATCTGTGGGATCCTCATATCAGACAGTTCTGAAACACAGTACCAGGAAAATATCATAGAGGGAAGGAGAATTTTCTCACATGATTTCCATCAGGTGAACTCTCTACCCAAGGACATTTTGACAAGGTATCTGGCCTTGGAGAGACAAAAGGAGATTACCAGCACATATTTTTACAAAGATCAAGTGATTTTTCTCTTGTACTAGTACTGATATTCACTAGACTCTCAAGAGATATTAGATGTGCCATCTGTGGGATCCTCATATCAGACAGTTCTGAAACACAGTACCAGGAAAAAGACCAGTAGAGAAAAATCACTTGATCTTTGTAAAAATATGTGCTGGTAATCTCCTTTTGTCTCTCCAAGGCCAGATACCTTGTCAAAATGTCCTTGGGTAGAGAGTTCACCTGATGGAAATCATGTGAAGTTAGGAGAAGTTGTCATTGAAAGTTGTCATTGAAAATATGAACAGCAAATTGGAATTTTAAGATTTTATTGATATATATATATCAATAAAATATATATATAAAGGTTTAAGCTCTGAGGCAGGTTTTCTTCAATTTCTGGCCATGTTTCATTCCACTCTAGGTACCAGAAACAAGCAATATAAACAATATATTAAAATTACACATACACACACACACACACACACACACACATGCACACACACACACCCTTATTTCACATTTTGTTTCCCATATATTTAGAACATTCAGGAGGATTCAACCAGGGTCGCACACACCTGTAATCCTAGCAACTCATGAGTCTAGGCACAATTTTAAGGCCTGACTCAGCATCTGTTTCAAAGTAAAAATAAAAAGTACCAGGGACAAACTCAGTAGTAAAGACCTCTGGGTTCAAAGCACAGCATCACCATCCCACCAAACCAGAAGAATGAGCTCAGCAAGAAGGAAGAACTGAGAAACACAGACTACAGATCACAACTCTCCTCATGCAGGAAAACAAAACATGGAGTTGCAATTCTGATGATCTTACCTCTCCACAATCCACAACACAATCTGGGAAGTTGTTGGAATGCTGGCATATATGTGCTCAAATAGGACTTCAGATAGTGGCTGAAAATATTCTGCAGAAACATGACATCCTACTGCTGACTTATACCCCACTTGAGTGGCCAGTGAGGATTCAAGATTAAAGATCAAATCCTTATTTTGCAATTTGGCCTTAGACCTAATTGCCAGTCTATGGTACTTTTCTTTCTATGGTGAAAGCTCCTAAATGAGCAGGTGGACTTGGAATCAAGATGAATGTTCTTGCCACTCATGGTGGCACACACCTATAATCCCAGCAGCTTGTAAGGCTCAGTTAGGTGGATTGCAAGTTCAAAGCCAGACTCAGCAACTTATCAAGAACCTATCACTAAATAAAAATTTTAAAGGTGCTGGGGATGTGACTCAGTGGTTACATGTCCCTGGGTCCAATCCCTAGTACAAAAAAAATTGTCTGGTTTAAAAGCCCAAACACCTCCACTATACCACATGACTCATAAAACTTTTCTTATTATTCAGAACTTGGTGACCCATTTTTTAAAAAGCAGGATTTCTAAGTGTGTGTGTGTGTGTGTGTGTGTGTGTGTGTGTAATTTTAATATACTTTGCTTGCTTTCTGCTATATGGAATGGAATGGACCATGGCCAACATTTTGAGGGAGAAAACCTACATCTGGAAACTTTCTGCTTAAAGCTCCCTGCTTTCAGGCAGGGGGTAGCTCCAGTTGGTAGAGTGCTTGCCTTGCAAGCACAAGGCCATGGGTTCAATCCCAGTACTGGAAGAAAAAGAAAAAAAAAAAGCTCCCTGCTTTCATTCAGGGCAGTGTCTCTCCAGTTTTTTGAACCTGACAAGAAATACAGATAAGAAATTATATTACTCACCTGTAAAAAAAGCAAGTAAAGAATTGCCTGAACCTTTTGAATATATACATTATGCACATATATTCCACATAAACAAAGCCTTTTTATATATCTGATTGTTTAAGGGGTCCTTTTCTAGGACCTGGGAAAATCCCGGTTCAGTTTGTAACAAGGAATGACACCAGGAGAAGTAATCCAAACTCTCCTGTACAAATCAGCAAAAAATACAGGTTTTTAGGTCACAAAAAAACATAGCTGATAGAGGAATGGAGCAGACAATGCTTTTATTGGGGACATGAAGTAAAAGCAGTGCAAGGAAACACAATTAGTTGTACCACCTTGAACCATCAGTGATTTGGAAATTGGAATTCACACAAGAAAGATAAAAACTTTTATGCTGGGAATGTGGATGATATTGGTTCCTACAGTGAAAAGGTATTACAAATTTGGAAAAAAAAATTCAGGTGAATGGCAGATAATAGTTAAAAAATTAGTATCTGCAGTCTTTTCCAGGTGGTTTGTCAACTATGGCCACAGCACATACATGTATTACTAGCCTCCATGAAGAGCATTTTTCATCTGTGTTCTCTAAAATTATTTCTCATTATAGAGATGAGTAAACACAAGTTTCTGGATACTAAATGGCAACTCAGTTGCACAAAGAGAACTACCCAGAGACAGAACTATATGAAATCCCTTCAAAACTCCTCAAAGCCTGATTTGCTCCTGATGTAGAAGATGTGTCTGAAGAAATATTTTCACTCCATTTTGTAAAGAGTACCTAGAGAAGACATCCCAAGACCAACAAAAATGTTTTTACCTACATTCATGTTAAGTAACTCTTCAAAAACTGAGCTATCAACCTAGAATCCTTATGAGGTAAGTGCATGGAGATTACAGAGTGCAAAAAAGCACATCATAGGTACAGAGTCTGAGTATGACTCAGAAGAGAAATAAATATAAAAGGCTCACAAATTTTAAAGAAAATATATGTATTTTTAAAAATAAATGTCCATTTATTGCTATTTCTACAACATATCATTCATAAAACAATAGATTATAATGCATATTTCTTGGAATGCCAAATCTTATCCTATATGATTTTATATTAAAGTCCAAATTCCAGATAATACAATGCAAGATTCACTGTTAAAAACATTAAAAAAAAATCTTCAAGGAAAGAGTGGATGTTTTTGTGAATGTGTCATTCAACAATTTACTTAACAAATGATGTTGAGGAAATCTGTTCATTTTCCTGCAGCCATCAGGAAGTGAGATTTTTCTTATCTATATTTTCTGTTAGAATTTCAAAAATTAAGCCCTGAAATTTCATTTCAAATAACCTCCAAATACAAAGCATACAAGATATCTACAATACAAACTCAGGGGAATAAAAATGTATTTTTTTATTAATTAAATGCAAAACTTTTTTTTCTTGAAATCCTATTTTATCTACCTTTTTAGATACATTTTATTAACTTTGAAACCAGAAATCACAAAATAAATGCAGACAAATGACTTGAACTGCCACTTAATACAGGAGCTATCTATATCTAAGTCTTCAATAATCATAAAAAAACAAAATCTAAAGGAATACTAAAATATTTATAGAAATATAAAGTTCCATCACAGGCAAAATAATATTGATGATGATATAAAACACATGAATATTCATAAACTCAAGGACTTCATTATTATTTGTGGAAATTCTTGATTTTGAAGATATATGATGCTCATTGTCACAGACTTCCTAAAATTACAGCATATGTGACCATGACAACAGGTAAGACCACAACAGTACTCATCCAAACATCAACCATACAACCCCAGGGGCATGGTTCAAGTGAATGCAAATTTTAGAAGAGATTAATAATTTTCTGTGGGAAAAATGATTACTGGGAGCCAGTCAAATTTTTAGTTATAGTATATGCAGTTTAAGAAATAGTAAAAAACACCATGATTAAGTTTTATATGTGTGCAATATGCATGTCACATTTCACATGTATACATGTTTAGAAAGAAAATATGTAGAACTTATGAGAAAATAAGTATCAGCAGAAGCACATTAAACACTCATTTACATATCCCATGTGTAGATGATAAAGCTCATCATTACAAGGAAGACAATTTTTCCCTATATTTACCTACAATGTACCCAGTGAAACTGCTATGTGCCTATATGCATATATCACATTTAATTATAGTTTTATGTGTATGTATAAAGCAGTAATGTATAAAACTATAAATAAATGGAAAAGAGGAGAATGTAGGAGGAGAGGGAAAGAGAAACTACTGGGTAATGAAGTGGAGCAAACTAAATTTCATGTTTAAAAAATTTTGTCAAAATGAACTCAAATATTATATATAACTATAGTGTGATAATAAAGAAATCAACATGCTTTACTTTTATTGAGATAAGAAACCATAAACTTCTAAAATTCATCCACAAAATTATATATAATTTTAGTCAGAAAATTTTTCAATTATAAGAGCAGAAGGAATATTTCTCATTATCTGATATTCATGTATATTTTGAAACTACACTACTACAATAATCAATGAAGAATCATAATATAAACTAAATCCATATATGAATCCATATGTATGTAAAAATCACATACTTAATTGCAATAGAAAAGTCTAGAAAAATCAAACTATAACAAGACAATCTCAGCATCTAAGCTACACTCTGTCTCAAAATAAAATAAAAAAAAATTACTAGGGATATATCTCAGTAGTAAAGTATACCAAGGATCAACTTCCAGAAATGCACACACACAAAATAAAGAAAGAAAGAAAGAAAAGAAAAGAAAAAGTAAACTAAAAATGAAAATTAACTAGCTCAGGAGGGAACGTGGTCTCTGCAGACCACAAATGCTCTCCTGCAGGAAAATTGCATGTGGAGATTTGATAACAGTAATAGCCTCCCCCCTTTCAATCACCTAGATGCTGGGCCACAGGCACACACCTGTGAGATAGTATTTGAGGATGTCCTGCAGGGATAAGGAAGGCAGTGAGAGGATTTCTGCCACTAACATATACTCCACCTGGATGACCAGTAGGATGGAGAGTGCACTGCCCCACAGGAGGGCTCAGGCCTGCAGACTCCAGAGACTGCAGAGAATCCCAGTCAGCCAGGTTTGGTTTCTGCCACAGCCAGTTTTGCCATTCCAACAGCCTCCCTTCCTAGACTCATGATGTCACTGCCCACTCACCATTTCTGGGTGTTCAGGAGCCAGTCTTTCTCCCTATGTATCTTCAGCCCCTGCACAGCAGTGCTACCTGGAGCTCTGAATCAGGAGAGTGAAGCCAAGAGCCAAATGACCAATATGATGAACTCAAGAGAAATGGAGAAGGCAGCAGAAGCCCACCCCCAATTCCCTGTCAGCACACAGAATTGGTCAGTTCTAAATGCTCTTGATTGGACAGGGCTTCAGACTGTGCCTCTGGGGTATGAGACCAGGTAGCCTTCTCTGTGAGTGACAGTGAATAATAGCCAATGCACGTGAATAAGAACAGAATGATAGGTCCTTGGTTGCAGCTTTCTTTTTCTTTTGAGGTCTGGGAATAGCATCCAGAGTCTCAGGCTGCTGCTAATTTAAGACAATATTTTCTTCTAGATGTGGAATCCAGTCCAACCAGCAGAACATTTGCATTTAGCCTAGTGCACATTGCCATTTCAGTTTATGGATTATATACACCAGTATATTATTTATGAATGAAAATATAATGGCAATTAATATAATGGCAATTAATATAAAATGTTATTTAACTATTCTGCTTTCTGTTCTTGTTAGGAGACAGACTAAACTTTGAATGGAACAACCCCTTAAGGCAACAATATCCAATAAAAACACCTAAAGTACAAGGTTAATTTCTAATTAATGAGTATTTCTAATACTCCTATTGATAGCATAAAAAGAAAGAGTTGGAATTGATATTAATAACGTAACACAGCCTTTCAGGAATATTACCTTCATGTGATTTATAAAATAATACCAATGAAGAACATATGCTTTTGGAACTACACCCTCAGGTTTGACTCTCTCCAGCATGCTTCATTTTGCCATACCCATATGCCAGGTTTGAGGGATATGGGTCTCAAGATATCAGGGATTTAAAGGACCTGGTCTATCACTTTACATGCTAGTGTTGAGGGATAGCGTTCCCTATAATATTTCTCCTCAGGCCCAAAATTAGTAGAAACAATAGCCTGAATGGGAGCAGGAAGTTCCATCCAGGAAGTATCCAAAAGTAGATTTTTCTTTCTCACTTCATACTGGCTACAGGTTTTTCACATTGCAGACATCATACAGCAGAAAAACAAAGATGCCTAGGGGTTAGGGACACATAGCCTGCAAACTTTCACAGTCATGACTGTGTTGTTTAAGTACATGAAATGCAATCTTATTTGGCAATTTGAGGTTAAACCTATGGGCCAAAATGTAATATATGTTTCCTCCTGTGGACGTATTCCCACGATTAATAAGTAGGTGCACTGATACTCAAGATAAGCTGTATCTGATTCCAAAGCCAAAATAGCTCCACCGGATCACAATACTCTTGCAATATTTCTTATTCTCATCAAACTTGAAAGGTGACAAAAATATAAAAAAGCAGGATATGTGATATAAGTATATAAAATCCACTCCTGTGTATTACATAGCACAACACAAAGGAAACATCCTCATATAACTCTATCTTCTTGCGTCTTCCATTCCAGAATCCAGGGAATCATGTTTCATTTTGCCTTAAGGGCAAACACCAGCTAAAATTTATTTCAACACACCTTTACATATCAAAATATAGGTTTATGTTAAATATGTGGAAGTTAAACCAGGGTTTAGTAAGTATAAAACAGTCTGGTCTAGAGGAATGTAAAGGACCACCAAGTCCTATGATTTCAATACAAAGTGGGACATGCACTATAGAGTCATGCAGCAGAATATTTTATTGAGGGCTTAGAGCAAAAGGAGGTGAAGGAGGGACATACAATTATTGGAAGTACCATAAAATATCAAAGAAATGGTATCTAGATTTCAGACAAGCAAGAGTTAGCATATTGTGCCCGGGAATGTGGATGACATGAGTGACCTTGATGAAAAGATTATAAGATTAAAAAAAATGTGGTGATATGTCACAAAATGGTTAAGCACTATCTAAAGAGTAACTTTAGATAACTGAAGAGTAACTGTTTTGACAGTTGTGGGAGCAACTTATATCAATTCTTCCATGAAGCCTTGATTCAAGTGAGTCCTCTAAAAAGATGAGAAAACACAGATTTCTTGATATCAAATGGCTTCTTAGCATCATATGTCAGACTGACAACTGCCCAAAACAAAGAAGTATGAAATTCCTTCTAAGATTCTCAAAGTCTGGTTTACTCCTGGTATAGGGGATATTTGTCTTGAGAAATAACATTTCTTCTCTATTTTAAAGAGAGAGTCTAGCAAAAACTTCCAAGGAGGTTGGTTTGAATTGAGAGACTATTGTTTGACCTTCTTCCATGTTAAGGAAAGTCTTCAGTGACAGGTCAGCCCAGGTTCTACATTAGGGCAAATGTTTCAAAACTACTTGGTGTAAGAAAGCACAATACGGGACCCAAAATATCAGTAGGATTGAGGGAAGAAAATAATTTATATGACTGGTAAATCAACTGAGAAATAAGTCAGTTTGTCAGTTGAGAAACTGAAGGAACAACTTGATCTTATTTACCTCATGGACAAGAGATTAACCAAGAAAAATAACTTTTTAAATATCAAAACCAAGACAATCCTGGCTGAGAGAAGCTGCTACAATAAGAGATTTCTTGTGCCAATTAAACTTCAGCAGTCCATCTGTGATGCTATTTGCCTGTATCTATTAAAATGTTGCATATTCACATCCCTTCATTCAGTATTCCCTTTCCTGGGAGTCTGTTTTCAGCAGCCCACTAGTATATGTTGCCAGCTCAATTGTAACCTCACTCCAAATCTCACATGTTTATGCTCCAAATACCTGGTGCCTCAGACTGTGACTTCATTTAAATATATGGTTCCTTTTTAATTTTTATTTTTATTTTATGTGGTTCTGGAGATTGAATCCAGGACCTTGTGCATGAGAGTCAAATACTCTACCAGCTGAGCTATATCTCCTGTTCAATATATGTTTCTTAAAATCATGGTTAATGTTAATTCAGTTAATTGGTATAAAGTCTAATCCAATGAAATTTTTCTCCTTATAAAAAGCAGCAATAAAGATACAGAAGAATAGGAAAAAAAGTGTCATGCAAACATAGTCAAAATATGGCAATATAAATGTCAAAGTGTGGGCCTCAAAGGAAACCATTCCTGGAGACATCATGATATAGAGACTCTGGAATTGGCACAAATAAATTTCTGTTTCACCCCATCTGTGACTTTTTCATGACAACCCAATAATATTGATGGAGTCCACTAGGACACATGTACACTGTCCCTGCAGCATGGGTGAATGAAGTTACAAATAAATCACATCACATTCCAACAGCATTGAAAGGCTGAACTGCTGCAAGAAATGTTTATTTCTTCTGGAATATTATAACAGCACTGAGGATACACTCATTACCTGATGGGGCTATAGATATTTGTGGCTACCCTTTCCATCATTAGAAGAATAACTCTTTGGATCATAATTATCTAATTTCAGGACATTGCCAAGATAGTTTTGTGGTAGTAGGAAGTAAAGAAAAATAAAAATCTGAAGAGTATGTGATGAAGACTTACTCTTTAGCTGTAAAATGAAAACTTGAGTTGGGGCTGAGCTGTTGAAAATTACAGGTGTGAGAAATGGTATACTCACCATGAGCTGAACAGTCACAAATAAAACACTCAGATTAAGAATATGAATAGTCTTTATTTATACATTCTCCACAGTCTTATTTAGTAATGTGACTTGAAAAACTATTTACCAAACAAAATCTAAATTTGCTGTGCATTGACACATTTCATAGATACCAAATCAAAACTGGAGACAATTTAGAAAACTGAACATTTTGTAATATTCATATATGAAAAACTATTTGGTTAAAAATACAAATAGTATAAACTAATGATCCAAACTTAATCAAAATATGTTACAAAATTTGCCTCAGTCAAGGTCTGCCTTAGTAAGTTAAAAAAAAAAGCTGTGAGGTCTAAAATCTCTGTGTAAAACAAGCAACAATCCATTAGAAAAGGGATGCAGAGGAGGCAGATTCCTAGAGATCCTACCACTCTATTTGATATTCATATTTCTAAAATTATCCTTCAGACAAATTGGCTTGGTACTTTAAACCCTTTTAAAATCACTGTTGAAAACAAAATAAGTGAGTGAATAGTTTCTAATATTGGCACATGAATTTCATGGATTTTAATCAAAAGGTCTAGTGGAGAAAAAAGAGGTGCAAGAGTATTTTTGTTAGGTGTGTGTCTCAAACATGTTGAAACAAAGTCAGAATAAAATGTTTCAAAAATTATAGCAACAAAATTTGATTGAAGTTTTCCTTTTTTATAGACATTATTACAGTGGTGAAGTCAAGCAAATACAGAAAAAAGAACTTTTCTGTAGCACTTCATACTAGAAGTGGCCATTGTAGTTAACTGTGGGCCAGCCCAAGACAAGAAATGTTACAGAATTTATGTTGCCTCCTCCCATTTCATCCACAGGGCTTGCTGTTCACATATCCATTAGTTTTATTCTCTGTTTTGTATTTAAGTTATTATTTCTAGAAAGATAAAAACCAAAAAAATTGATATTTTATTTATTAAATTTTATAGGATGTTCTGGATTTGTTATAATAGGACATTTTCAAATAACCATGGTCAGAGAATGACTCTGGTGTTCATATTCAGTGTCTAGAAGAGTATGTTGTAACATGGTTGGATACCAAGGCCCAATAAGGCTTTTGAAATATTTGAGAAACTATTTTGACCTCCTGCTTCTGTTTATAGAAGTTTTGTTTTTAATTTTTTAGCATAATTATTTTAGTCTTCTGTATGTAATACATTTGGATCAAACACGTAACTTAAATTTATTGTGGTTATAAAAATTCATATGTTATTTCCAACGTGCTTACTTTCTAAAGTCTTAAGTGGTTGGAATTACCAAGTTATTTTAAATTCTTTACAAATATATATTAAAGTAGATGTTCTAAAATATCTTCAGCTTGGATAAATTTATCATATCATTTACCATGGTAAATGAAATTTATCATATCATTTTCAGCTTCATGGTTGTAAGATATTCTAATATTTACAAGTGCAGGCCATTTTAAATTTACTTTTTATGATTTTATTAACTTTTCCCTCCTATATTCTGGCAAAATTCTGAAATCCCATGGCCTAAAACAGAGTTTAAACTAAGCTAGAAAAGACAAAAACAGGAAGAACACAATTGAGAAAATTATCTTTCATCTCTGTGAACATTGATAGTAGCTGCCTTTTGAAAATCATCACTAAAACTGCTTTTTGAAAATTTCTACTAAATTTCCACCATGCCATTAATACAGGTAATTGATTTTTTTGGACAGCTTTAATTCTCATGATGGGTCTGAGACTTAAATATTTAGAAGACAATGAGATGGACAAAAATCTTACTTCTTGATGAAATCTAGGTAACAGAAGAAAAACAAAAGTTTCTTTGGGAAACTATTTTTTTACATTTACCTTTTAGTCAGGTCCCTGAATTAGATGTCATGTGCAAACTTGAATATTTGTTCACCTAGAAACAGTCATTTCGATAGTCCTTTCTCTACATCAGAAAGTGTAAAGGGTACCCAATTCCTGATGTCAGGGAAATAAGCAAGTGTAACAATATTTTCTGTTCTCAACTAAAAATGATAACTGGTATTTACTGAAAACCTACCAGGTGCCATTGTGTAAATGTCTACAATGTTATTTAGTTTAATTCTCAAATATTATTTGCATAAATAAATGGAGCCATAGAGATTAACTTGCCAAAATAAAACAGCTTAAAGCAGAAGTGCTAAAATCTGAGAAGGGAGAGATTACAGTTCTGAGCTTACTTATGTTCTGAAATCCTACATACCTGCAAAAAAACCTGGAAATTGTGATCCCTATGTACTGAATGGTGCAAAAAGACCTCAAAATTGTGATCCCTGTGTTCCAAATGGATGGAAGTTACTTTTTGGTCTTAGGACTTCTGCTTTGGCTATCCCAAGATACAAGAATTTCTGACAAGATTAGTTTCAGTAAACCCCCTATAGAAGTCCACACTTCTGTAGTGTCACACATGCCTTCTCTGTCTGCATCATCCTGTGATGCACCCTTTCCTTTTCTTGTTCTGCCATGTGTTTACTAGACCCAGAACTTGCCCAGGACTATTTTAAAAAGACCAGATGATAAAGGAATGCATGACAAAACATTTCTTATATAAACTCAGTTTTATTTTCCTCCAGGAATATTTGTATTTAGACTGGACAAAAAACCCAAGCTAAAATTCTTGCAAAGAAATTAAAAATGATTTATCATCACTTATAGGCAAGTTGGACCTCCAGGGTAAGGTATAGCTTAATTTAAAGGCAGGGGTTTCATTTCCCCAGCTTCCCTCCATTACTAATTAAAAGACTGACAGGTAAGATATACCTCTGAAGTTTTAATTTAGGTTTCTATTCTATACCTTTTACCTTTCCCTTAATCCATTTTAGCATGTGTGTTAGTCAACTTTCCACTGCTGTAAAAAATTAACTGAGGTAAATCAACTTAAATGACACAAGATTTAATTTGACTTTTTTTTTTTGGTTTCATAAACATCATCATGCTAGGCCCCATTTCACTGGGCCCATGGCAAGGGAGCACAGAGCAGAGCAACACTGTTCACTTCATGGTAGCCAAAAAGCAGAGAGGCCAGGTGCCCAATATAGCCTTAAAAGGCATACCCTAAATGAACCATTTCCTTCAGTTGGGGCCCACCTCTAAAGATTCCACCCCCTCCAATAGCCCATGAAGTTGTAAATTCACCAGGAGATTAATTCATTATGAGATCAGACCCCTAGTGATTCAGTCACCTTCTGAAGACCCCACCTCTGTACCATGCTGCATTCTGGACCAAGTCTTCAAAGCAAAAACTTTGTGGACAACCCAGTTCCAACCACAGTAGCAGGTAACTGAGTTGTGTGATTTATCAACTGGGATAAGCTTCCAAGTTTTTGACATGGAAGAAAGAAAACCTTTTATGGTAGTAGCCCACTATTCCCTATTCAGCTATAATGGTAAGAGAAGATTATGGATGCATTGAATACCAAAACCTCTTTATGACAAAGGGTTGGAAGATGTGCCCTCTGTCTCCAAGCAAGTGAGAAGACCTCAGGAAGATATGCTGTCTCCAGGCATGTGAGAAGACCTCAGAGGGAAGAAATGCTTAGCTCACCTAGGGAGGTAGGACCTTCAGATCTTGGGTTTCTGACTTTTACCACATTTCTTAAAACCCTAATATAAAATGGAATCCACAGAATTTTCAGAAGAGAAGGATTCTCATCTCCTGAGATAGTGGGCATTTCACATCTGATTTCTGATCAACAGAACCTCTTCCATAATTTGATCATATGTGAGAGCCCAAATCAACCCCATCCCAATCCTGGCTGTTGAACCCAGGGATTCACACCTGGCAGGCAATCTCTGTGATACTGAATTACTTCCCTTTTTTAATTTTATTTTAAGACAAGTTCTTGCAGAGTTGCTGAGGCTGTCCTCAAACTTGTGATCCTCCTGCCTCAGCCTCCCACATAACTGGGATTACAAGCATGTGCCCCCATTCCTGTTCTCTTGCATTTTCTTATGCCATCACATAAGTGAACTTGCCTAGACAATGCATGCATGCTTCTACAGAGAACTCATGACCCACAATTTTTCCAGTGGCTCGGTCTATCTGCAAGTGGATAGGTAATTGTTCATTTTCCAAGAATAAAAGCATGAAATGTCTGGTGGCTATTCAAACAAGAAGCCAAATGCCAAGAAGTTATTTATTTTGGGAATCATGAAACTGAAACCAGATGCACAGGCTGTTCCTTCACTCTCACTTCCTTCATGTTTAGTCACAATCTTGGTAAAAACTCTATGAGGACACCAACTTAAAACTGCTTAGAGTCAGGAGTCTTAAGTTTTGTCACTAATGTGAATCAAAATAAAAGAAAAAAATTCAAAATATGATTCAAGACATATTTTAGTCTAATGACATTAATAGTAAAAAATTAGAAATCATCAATGTATCATTTATAAATAGACATCTGTCTAGCTGGGGACAGGGTCACTCACTTGCAATCCTAGAGACTTGGGAGGTTAAGACTGAGGAATGCAAGTTTTAGGCCAGTTCCAGCAGTATAGTGGGACCTTAAACAACTTAGCAAGACTCTGTCTCAAAATTTTCAAAAAAGGCATGTGGGAAAACTGGGGATGTAGTTCAGTGATAAAGCGCCCCTAAGTTCAATCCCCAGTACCAATAAGAAAATTGTATGTTTTTTTCTTACAGCTGTATATCTTAAATACTAGTCAGGAATTAAGAGTCTGAGTGTTTCATGCATGCATATTAATGGACTACTGGCATATTGTGAAAATTATTTGTAATGGCTGTAGAGAGAAAGATCATGTTTCAGTATAAAACTGACACTTTCAGGCTAGCAGATTATACTTTGGTTTCTTGTCTTTGAGCGATTTTTCAACTCTGTAACTTGCCTGGTTCTGCTGCCTACCTGAAAATCGGACTGGATTCTGCTCTTTCTCCTATTTTTGTGTTCTTACCAATTTTTCAGTTCTTCTCAATTCCTAATGTATTTGACTAAAATGCTCCAAATATTTCCATTTTTTTCCCCACATTCCTGACTTAAACATCTCAACCACTGGGCATAGTGGCACATGCCTATAATTCCAGCTATTCAGTTTGCTGAGGCAGGGAGATTGCAAGTCTGAGGTCCTCCTGGACAATTTAGCAAGACCCTGTCTCAATTTTTTTCTGTTTTCTTTTTCTTTTTTTTTTTTTTTTTGTGTGTGTGAAAGAAGGTGTAAAGTGCTGGGGATGAAATGACAGAGTGCTTGTCTACTAGTAATGGAGTTCAATCTCCAGAGCCATAAAAACAAGGAATTAAAAGCTGGCTTTCCACATCTTAATGGTTTCTAAGTTGTTCTATAGCTGGTCTTTCTCCTGAATCTGAAGAATCCCTGAGAGCTGAGGCTTGCTTCTAATCATATCAGTCATCTGGATCAACAACAGGCAGCATGCATGCTCTGTAGTGTTTCCCACCTGCTGTGCCCTATTCTCTATTATTGCTACTGTGGTGAGGAACACCAATTTGGCCAACATGGCACATTTCAGTTTTCCTCAGAGCTGGACAGTGGTTGGTGATGGTGATCAGTTTATTTCACTTTTCCCAGTCTGGCTATCTTCAGAGTCTGATTGTACCACAGCACATGTTTTATAGTTTGCATTAGAGGCTGGAGCCAATAGTTGATGACCTCCAGAGACTTGTTCTTCTTCTCTGCAGCACCATGTTCCTCCCTTAGGTTTGGAAGGTCCCCCAAACAACTGCAGCAGCTAACATGGCCAGAGAGCTAGGGGGAAAAATGCTATATTGCCTTTGAAAATTCATCTTACTTGCTCATTTATTTCCTTTCCTTTTCCCCCCATATATTTTATTGGTTGTATTATAATGATACATAATAGAGAGGTTTTTTTTTTTTTTTTTTTTTTTTTTTTCAGTACTGGACATTAAGCCAGGGATGATTTTCACTGCACTTTCTATATTTTAATTTTATATTTTATTTTTATTTTTATATTTTATTTTGAGACAGGATCTCATTAAGTTGCTTAGGGCCTCACTAAAATGCTAAGACTGGCCTTGAACTTGTGATCTTCCTGCCTCAGTTTCCTGAGTTGCTGGGATTATAGGTATGCACCACTAAAACTGGATTCTTTCTTTTCTCTTTTCTCTCCTTTTCTATCCTTTCCTTTTTCTATGGAACTGCATATTGAATCCAGGAGCATTCTACAACTGAGCTACTTCTGTAGATCTTTTATTATTATTATTATTATTATTATTATTATTATTATTATTTAAATTGCCCAGGCTCAACTCAAACTCATGATCCTCCTTCCTTAGCCTCCTGAGTAACTAAGATTCCAGGCATATACCACTGTTTCTGCATCAGTCCAGTTCTTTCTAACTCCAGGTCCCTTAGGTAGCATGTCTGGTGTCCTGTGCTCCTGGCACAAAGACCAGTTTATGTTTCAGGGTACCCAAGGGTTCCCGCACAGGAAATCACTTTCTCCTGCACACTGAAGATTCCATACTGCTTAATCTCTCCTCTTCAGAAGTCTTCCCCAACTTCTTCAATCAAGGCTACCACTTCCCCAGTGTGGTCCTGGGACATGATACCAGTCCCTCCTTGTTGTGGTTTGGATCTGGAATTTTCCCCACAGCTTCCTGTGTTGAAAGTCTGACTCCCACTGCAGTGATGTTCAGAGGTGGACTTTTGGGCGCTCTTACTTCATCAATAGATTAATCCATTGATGAAGTCATAGCTGAATTAACAGGGAAGTGGAGGGGAACATAGAGGGTTGAGCTGGATACAGTGTCATACACAGGTTATCTCAGTGATTTCACAAGCTAAAGCAGGACCTTCAGCCTCAGAACCTTAGACCCTGTCTCTATTAAATAATTAGCTAATTAATTAATTAATAGTCTGGAGGTATAAGTCAGTGGTAAAACACCCCTTAATTCAATCCTAGAACTAAATACAGAAAAAGAAAAGAAAAGTACTTGAGAGAGGGGACTGTTGAAAGGATTGTGTTTTGGGGGTTTGCCCCTGGGGACTATACCTTGTCCCTGGCTATTTTCTGTTTCCCAGCTGCTGTGAACTGAGCAGCTTTGTTCTGTGCTCCCATGCTGGTCCTTCCTCTCCTCCCACAGGTTCAGAAGCACTGGAGACAGATCATCATGAACTGAAGTCTCTCATCATATCCTCACCTTTGACACTCACATAACACCCTTCTGTGGCCTCTCACACTCACATAATATCCTCACTATGCCTCTGACACTCATAATATATACTCCTGTGACCACTGCCATTCACATAGCACTCTCAATATGACTTCTGCCACAATCACAATATTTTCAGAGTGACCTTTTAAACTCACATAATATCGTGAATGGGACCCCCTGATACTCAAATAATATCCTCACTGTGGCCTATACTCACCCAAATCACTCACTGTGGCCTTTGACACTCAAAAAACACCTTCCCTTTGTCCTTTGATACTATCCTCACTTGAGGTATGTCGCTGAAAAAATTTATTCCTGTGGCCTCTGGTTTTCACATTGTATCCTCACTTTGCCTCTGACACTGATGTAAAACCTTCATTGTGGGCTCTTATGCTCATTAAATGCCCACAGTTGTCTCTGAATCTCACAAAACAATATTACTGTGACATCTGCCACTCATATAATATTCTCATTGTGACAATAGGCATTCACATAATACCCTCTTGTGGTCACTGACACTCACATAATATCCTAAATTGGCCTCTGGCCATGATATAATGTCCTCAATATGACTTCTGACAGTTACTTAGTAACCCACTGTGACCTCTAACACTCATAATGTCCTCAGTGTCTCTTCTAACATTCATAATTTCCTCTTGCCTCTGTCCTTCACAGAATATCCTAATTCTGCCTTTGACCTTCACAAAATATCCTAATTCTGTGCTCTGGCAATCACATAATTCCCTCACTGTAGCCTCTGACACTGATATATTACATTCATTATGGGCTATCACACTCATAATACCCACACTGTTGCCTCTATAACTAACAAAATACACTCAATGTGACCTGTGCATTCATATAATACCCTTGGTTTGACCACATGCCCTCACACAATACTCTCCTGTGGCCACTGACTCTCATAATAATAACCTCACTGTTACCCCTGACCTGCAAATAATATCCTCATTTGGCATCTTACACTCAAATAAAACCCTCACTGTGGTCTAAGACACTCACATAATATCTTCAATGGTGCTTTTAATACTCATGCGATACCAATACTGTGGCTTCTAATATTCACAAACTCTACTCACTGCAACCTCTGACACTTATATAATATTCTGAATTTGACCTCTGATTCTTTACACCCTCATTGTGACCTCTCTCATTCACATACCATCAATATGGCCACTGGTGCTCATTTTAATTCCTCACTATGTCCTCTGAAACTCACATAATACCTTCACTGTACCTTGTGACCATCATTTAATATCCTCACAAGGGCTTTGACACTGATGTAATATCTGCCTATGTCCTCTGATACTCACACAGTACCTTCCATGGCCTCTGACTCTGATAAAATACTCTCACTGTGTACCCTGACAATGATACAATACCCACACTGTGAGCCTTAACACATAATATTTTAACTTGATCTCTGAAACTGAATAATATTCCCATTGCAACCTCATAAATTCATATAGTATTCTCACTGTGGCCTCTAACACTGACATACTATACTCAATGTGATCATAAAACTCATAATAACCTCACTGTTTTAGTCAGTTACTTTGGTGCTGTGACTAAAAGAATCTAACTACAACAATTGTAGAGAAGAAAAGGTTTCTTTTGGGGACTCACGGTTTCAGAGGTCTCTGTCCAGAGAATGTCAGCTCCATTCCTCAGGGTTCAAGGGGAGGCAGAACACCATGGCAGGAGAGTGTGGCACAGGGAAGCAGCTCACATGATGAACAGGAAACACAGAGAGGGGTCTCCACTTGCCAGATACAAATACATACCCCAAAGCCAAGCCCCAACTTCCACCTCCTCCAGTCACACCTTCTCACTCGTTTCCTCTCACTTAATCCCTGTTAGGGAATTAAATCACTAATTGGTTTAAGACTCTCACAATCCAATCATTTATCCCCAGAACATTCTTGTATTTTCTCACATGTGAGTTTTTGGGGGATACCTCACATCCAAACCATAACATTACACCCCGGGTCCCCAAAACTTCACAATGCAAAATACATTTTGTCCATTTCCAAGAGTCCCCATAGTATTAACAGTTCTGAGATTGCTCAAAGTTCAAGTCCAAATTCTTCCCTGAGGCTCAAGGCTATCTTGTATTTTGAGCTCCTGCAAAATTGAAATGCTATCTACAAGTATCCAACATGTAATGGTACAGTGTAAATATTTCCATTTACAAAATTAGGGGCATAGAAAGAAGGGATAGGACCAAAACAAGACTGAAATCCAGCCAGACAAACAAATCCTGAAGCTCCACGTCTGGCATCTGGGGCACAAGGCATCATGATGCTCTCTTCAAAGGGCTTGTATAGTTACCCCCCCTCCCATGGCCTTTTAGGTATAGTCCAAATAGACTTGTGCCTTGAGTCTGCTGGATTCCTGAAGATTTCCTAGGATGATGTCCCATGTTACTGGCATTTCTTAATCTCTGGGGTCTCCACTGTAGATTTGGCTTCCTCTTCACATCTCTACACTTTGATTTCTCAGGGGGTACCTTCAGGGACTCTGATGCTGCTGCACTTTTGAAGGTCTTTCAGGCCTTCCTTTGAAATCTTGGTGGAACCCCTAATTCCAGCATTGTTTATCCCTGCAGAACCAGCACCTCATGGTTGATGCCAAGCTCTGCCACCTTCTTGAGCAATAGTCAAGTATCTGTGGACCCTTACTGCAGCAGCCTCTGAATTTCTGGGTGACTGAAAACATTGAAAAAACTTCCTAGGCCCCCTTGTGCAAGTAGGGTGTCCCACTGTTCTCTTAAGAGAATTTTCAAATTTACTCCCTTGAGACTGAGTTGGGTGTGGTCTTGCCAACTCCTGAGATGCCCTCAAGCCATCTTTATTGTCTATAGGCAAAGTCTTTAGCATTTCTTTGGGGGAAGTAATGTCTTTAACAACTGCAACTTCCTTAGCCCTAGAATTACTCCAGTCTTTCAAGTCCCAATTTTTAAAATCATTCTACTCTGCTTTCTGCTCCTGAATATCACAATAAACTTGGCTAAAAAATGCCAGCAATATCCATCCCATAATTTAGAAATGATTTGGGCCACAATGTCTGCACAATTCATAAATTTATATAAGTCATAGTAAATATTGGGGCTATAGAAGCTAGAAAGACCATAAAGAATATACACATAATAGATGTTATAGAGATAACAGAGGTTAGAAGATGACAGAGGCATAGGGAATGTATGATGTGCTCTTCATAGAGGCTACTCATGCCATGGAATTTACACAGGTCAGGTCCTTTAAGTTGTTCAGGACATAAGGGTTGCACAGTTTATTCTGTTTACACAGTTCATAGAGTCAACTGAGGTCATCAAATGATTTCCAAAGTTCTACAGGTCAGAGAGACTATTCAGACAATTTAAGCCTTGCAAGCCCTAGATGCTATGTGGATCATACAGCTTGAGATTTTCAGAGAGGTTACTCAGTTTGTAGAGATCCCTCAGGTCATAAAGAGTATGCAGGCAATATAGGCTACACAGGTCATGAGTGTTATTCAAGTTGTAGAGGATATACAGGTGATAGATGTTTCTTAGATAATAGAGGTAAATAGGACCATACAGGCTACATAGGAGCTACTAAGTTTATTTAGGCCATTAAGGTCACAGATGATACTCTAGTCTTATAGGTTTCTGAGGTTACAAAATACACATAGATATAGAACTTATTGGTAATAGAGTACACTCAGGAAAAAATCCTCATAGAACATAGAAGATCCTCAGATCAAGAGGGTGTGCAGGTCATAGAGATCATTCAGACAAAAGAGAATTTTCGAGTCAGAAGCTATGCAAGGAATAGAGGTTATGTTGGTCAGGAAGTTATGTAACTCACAGGGGTTACTAAGGTTATTTAAGTGGTTCAGGTCATAGAAACTACTCAGCTCATACTGTGGCCTTTGAAGTTATCAAGGCTACTCAGGTTATAACTATTACACAGGTCATATAGTCTACTTAGGCCAAAGAAGTTAAAGAGATTACAGAGTCTATACAGGTCACAAAGGCTATGCATATCACAGATGTTATACCAGTAATAGATACTTCTCAGTATCAAGAAGCAACATATTCATAAAGTATTCTCATGCCACAGAAGCAGACATGTCAAAAAACTTAATTACGGGTCATCCCCTGACCCAGGGCCAAAGGAGGGGGACCCCTTTTCAAGTGCAGATTCATATGTCTACTTCACAAGGGTTTCAGATTCAAACAGAAGTTCTGTCTACAAATCCTTTCATGCCACTAGATGGAATGCAAGGTTAGATATGATTACTACTAAGGATGCTCAAGTAAATCTCCCTGGGGAAGTTTATAATGAAAGTGGAATTGCAGGATTTATTTCCACTATCATCACAACATATTTACCTTTACTGAAACTAGACCAAAGTTAACCCTTTTTTTAAATGAGCAGTCAATCACAGGGTTATTGTAAACCACGGATGATGTTGCAAATTTACCCCTCTCAATATGACCTCATTTTTGGCCCTTACAAAGGGCCACCCTGGGGCATTGGAGGCAATAATTAACTGGTGTCTACATGTTCTCTATGGTTACAATGTTCTGCCTTTCCAACCCACAGCAAGTTATTATTCATATTCAACCGTACATACACAATTGCAAATGTCTGTCAAATTGCCTTTTCTGTAGGGGCCTCTGTGGTTCTGATTGCCTTGAAATTAAAATGGAAGGTTACCACTACCGTCTTGGTAGAAAAAATGGCCATTGTCTAAGAAAAAGGTGGAAATCCTGGAGGACCTCATTCAAGAACAGTTATAATTGGGACATATTGAATCCTCTACCAGTCCATGGAATACACCCATTTTTATCATAAAGAAGGAATCAGGGAAATGGTGATTATTACAAAATTTAAGAGAAATTAATAAATGTATACAACCTATGGGTCTCCTTCAATGTGGATCGCCTAACCCTAATCTAATTCCTCAGGATTTTTCCTTATATGTAATAGACATAAAAGTTTTATTTTTTTACTACTCCTGTCTTTCCTGATGATTGAGGTAAATTTGCTTTCACAGTTCCTGTATTCAATTATCATAAGCCTGTTGATAGATATCAATGAACATTTCTTCCTCAAGGTATGTTAAATAGCCCAACATTATGTCAACATTTTTTGAATAAGGCTCTTCAGACTTTCTGACAATTTTTCCCACATATTTTTGTTTATCATTATATGGATGATATTTTCATTGCTAGGCCAATACTTAACAGAAGATTCTTTAAATAAATTGCAACACATTGTATTACAATCTGGACTCCATGTAGCCATAGATAAAAATCCAATGACAACTCCCTATTAACTATTTAGGACACAAAATACTCCAATGTTACTCATATTCCAAAATTGACTTTTCTTTCCACATTTTCCTTAGTTCATTTGCATCAATTTTTAGGGCATTTAAATTGGGCTCAACCATATATTCCTTTAACAACTGATATACTGTCATCTTTTTTTTCAGATGTTAAAAAATTAACATAATCCCACCTGTTTTTTCCAGTTAACTCCTTCACTGCCTACAGCTCTTTGGAGTGTTAATGAGAAAGTATTACAGTTCTTATAGATAGACTTCCAACACTCAATGTTCCTTTATCTCTAATAATCTTTACTGAAAAGGCTTATGCCTTCACTTCAGTTGTTGCCATTTATAATCAAGGCTTGAGTATATAGAGTGGTTATACTCTCCTCAATTTCCAGAAAGAAATGTTCTCCCTTATGCTGATATGTATGCTCAATTCATCTCAGATAGTCACAATTGAATTTTAACACTTACATCTATCTCTTACATTTGATCTTACAGGAACAGATGTTCATGTACTTTATCTTATGGAAAGACTTTACATTTACAAAATTTACAATTTTCTTTATCAAGCTATATTAACAGACTTTTTAACTCCTATTGCTTTCCATGCACTTCTGGATGAACACCTTTCCATATTGTGTCAAGTCTCTCATGCTCCTTCTATAATCTTCTCCTTTCTGAATTCCAATGGGATTACTGTCTATACTGATGGAGAAAAACAATAAAGTGTAATATTTATATTCATTGATAAAAAATGGACAGATTGTTACACATTGCCTCAAGCTTCTCCTCAGGGGGCCAAATTAACTGCAATTACCTTAGCTCTTTGTATGTTTTCCATTGCCTTAAACATCATTACAGATTCTCAGTATATAGCCAAACTGATGCCTCATATTTCCTCTGCAATTTTGTCACCTCATTTGGACTCTAATTTGTTATGCCTGTTTATCACTCTTCAATCTCTTTTACAGGATCATAGAGCTCCAATATTTCTTGCTCGCATACATAGCACACTAAGATTCCTGGACCATTCACTGAAGGAAATGCTCATGCTGATGGTGCTATAAAATACTTTAATCCTCTCTTTTCAGATGCTGTGGAATCACACAGATTTTTCATCAAAATGCTCATTCTTTAATGAAAGCATTTTCTATTTCCTCTCAACAGAACTGTTTCATCATTAATAATTTATCTCATTGCATATCCTTTCATTCTACTTGGGAAACCATAAAGCCTCAAGTTTTAGATTCTAATGGCCTTTGGCAGATGGATGGAACTCATTTTCCTCCCTTCCACCCCTATTCTTTCTTACATGTTACCATAGATACATCCTCTAATGCACATTATTCAGAGAAGGTCTCAGCCTGTATCTATCACGTGCTCCTCTTCATTGCCATCAAGATAAACCTCATCATTTAAAAACTGACAATTCCCCTGCTTATGCTTCTAGCACATTTGCTCAATTTTGTAATCAATAGAATAAAATTTTAACCCATGGAATTCCCCACAATCCTATTGAACAGACCTTAGTTGAACATGCACACCACACAAAAATGTGCCTTTTAAAACAAAACTGAAAAAGGGGACCTAACCTCACTCATGTTAATAATGCTCTCAGTATTGCCTTGTTCATAGTGAATTCTGTTAATGTATGATATGAGATAATACACATCACTGCTCCTCTGCCTTGGACAGACACTTCACCCCTAAGGAACCACTACCCAATATTTATGTAAAATATTGAATTCCACAAAACCCTACATGGCAAAACCGTTTACCTTGGATTACATGGGGGAAGAAATATGCTGCTACTCTACTCCTACATTTCCTGTCTGGATTCCAGATGTGAGACCCATCATTCATCATGAATTGGCATCAAGGACTTCACAATCTGATTACCAAATTCCATTTGATCCTGGATGGAGTGGACCCTGATTCAAAGAAGGAAACTTCAAAAAGGACAAGAGGCCATAGGGGTCCCCGATCTTCTAATCATCTATTGAACTGGGGGTATATAAAGATTTTAACATCTGCCCAACAATTGCTAGGCCAGATGAGTTTAGATTGTGCCCTGAAAATTTGGTTACACCTCTCTTGTAAAACTTACCCAAATTTCCACAACTATGCTGGCCATCATTGTGTTATTTCTCTGTTCCTGTTTGTTGGTGGTCCCCATACAGAAAATTGTTCCATCTTTGGCTTCTTGCAGTCATTATAACATTTGAGTTCACCTAGCAGAAATTGTTAGTCCTTCTGAAATTTGTATCCACCAAGATGTAGATATGGGAAGCATACTTGGATCTGTTCTTTTCATGTGATGCTTAAAACTCTTATTATATTCCAAGTAATATGTTTTATGGAACTCATTTGTGTTTAAGCAGATTAACAGCTTTTCTCCCCTCTCCTCGGGATTTAATAGGTCACAATCCAGCTCAACAATTACAAAAAAGGGCTATATACTTAGATAAAAATTGTGATGATTTGGTTAATAATTATCTAAAGCAGAATTTGAGGCTTTAATTCTCTTTAGTTGGTATTCCTGCCCTAGTAGTAGAAACATATAATCAGACAATGGGGCTTAACTGTGCTATGGCAAAAAACATAAATTACACATCAAGGGCAATTACTATGCTAATGAGGAAAAAAAACACCATCAAGCTATTCTTGATAATAGGACTTCAATTGATTATTTGTTGTTGTTACATCATAAGGGATGCTGTAAATTTAATAACCTGTGTTGTTTCAATCTAATTGATAACAGAAATTACATTCAAAAAGAATTGGATTATCTCAAAGACATTGTAAAGAAGCTGCAACAAGATGATGGGGGTTGGGATGTATTAGATTAGTTAACCTCATGGCTACCAAATTTTACATGGCTCAAACAACTTTTCATTGGAGGATGTTTATGGACACTTCCCTTATTATGTTGTGCTTATTTTTCCAAAGTCTGCCTTACTTTCTCCCTCCACTTTCCTTAAACAAAAGACAAGACATATCTATTCAGAAGGTCACACAAAACAAAAACTTGGAATTGTAGAGGTTCAGGTCATGAGAAATTACAGAAGAGTATATCTCCTTTTAGTAAGCACACAGCTCAGATGAGGAAGACCTTCTGTTTCTCTGGCTTAGAAACATTCTGCAACTCCTCTGTCCTTGACCCATGAAGATGTTATCTTTTTATAAAAACATTTGGTACTAGTGGACTCTGAGAAGCAAGCAAGTTATATGATCTGCTAATGCACAAACTAACTGCACCAATGTAACCTGATATATCCCTGGAGTAGAAATAAAATTGAACTGACTCACACAGAAGCCACTCCTTATTGTATGCCATCCTGTATGCTTGCCTCTTTATTTGTTCACCACTTAACCTCTACAATCTCAATTGTGTAGGGAGGGCCCTCTGAAGTGTAGTGAGGGAGAACACACTAAATTTTGTTGGGAGGGAACATACAGGGAATCTCTCAGGGGTTTGGGGAGGGCACTCAAAGAAGCATCACAAGGAATCTCTGAGTTTTATAGTTGTGGTTTTTGCATGAATGCAAAGGGATTTTTGGTAAATGTTTTTTGCTACCTGAGAGGTATAGAGTTTTTTGAGATTTGTTGAAAGACATTCTGAGCTTCGTATGGAGGACTCTTAATTGGGGTGTATAGGGAAGGTACATTTAAGTGAGTATTAAGAACTCACCAAGGTGTATAGAGATATATCTCTAAAGTGAGTAAGGAGAGATCTCTGAGATTAATGGGGAGAACAAACTGAGATTTTAATGGATGGCTGTATGAGGTATGCAACAGAGCCCTCTGAATTATAAATGTAGGGCAATCTGAGAAATGTAGAGAGGCACTGTGTGGTGTTATTCTCTGAGTTGTATATGGATTGCTCAATGATGTGTGTAGGAAGGATTTTTCAGGTGTATATGGATGACCCTCTGAGTTGTTTATGTAGGGTGCTTGACATAAGTTGGGTTGACTTTCTGAGATGTGTAGTTAGGTATCTGTGAGGTGTGTATGAAGGGGAGGAATCTCTGAGGTTTGTTGTTCAAGCTCTCTGAGGTATGTAGGGAACTCTCCATTAGGTGTGCAGAAGGTATATTTGAGGTGTTATAAAGCACTTTTCCCTGTGTAGTACTGCAATCTGAGTTGTGCAGTGAGGGCCCTCTGAAGTGAATAGAGATATCCATCTGATATGAGTAGAGAGAACACACTAAGGTCTCTTTTAGGACAGTAAAAGGAATCTCTGAGGTGTGTAGGTAAAACCCTCAAAGGTGAGTAGGGACAGTTTTTAAAGAGTAGTGAGATCTATCTGAGGTGTGTGGGTAGGGTTTGCCAAATTGGGTAGCACAGGTCTTCTGAGGTTTGAAGTATTACCTCTGGCATTTTTAGGGAGTACACTCTTTGGTGCATAAGGAGGGCTTTCTGAGTTGTTTAGGTGTTGCTCAAGGAAGTGTGGAGAAAGTGTCCTTAAGGTGTGTAAGGATGGAATTTTGAGTTTTATATGAAGGGTTCTTGATATGAGTAGGGAGAACATTTTTAGATGTGTAGGGAAATGTGTTTGAGGTCTGTAGGAAAGGTTCTCTGAGGTGTGAAGATGGGTTCTCTTTATTTTATAAGGAGGGCTCTATGAGGTGTGATGGGAGGACCCTCTGAAGGTGTAGGAGGGCTTTCTGAGTTTTGTAGGAGGGCTTACAGACATGAGTGGGAGTGATCAGTTAAGTGTCCCGACCCACGGGACATCAACGCAGGACAGCAAACCTAAGAGAGAAGGAATGAAGGGACAAGAGACACAGGGAGTGACAGCAAGACAGGAATTCTGATCAAGCTGCAAATTTTTATTGTTCTCAAGGGTATTTATACTGAGGGAAGGAGGGGTATGATGAGAAACAGGATGGTTGGCTGTGTTTTTCTTTTGGGCTCCTGATAAGGTGCAAGTTCCCAACAGTGAACCATAGGCAGAACTATCAGCCAGGAGTGGGGAAGGGGAGCACTCCAGGAATCCATCAGCCTTCAGCTGCAGGGTGCCTGTGTCAGCTGCAGGGTGTTTGTGCAGGGGAGGCAACCGCAAAATGCTCCCTGGGCTGCTGCTTATTGTAAAGGTCAGAACGTCCTCAGAATAAGAACTTCTTCTTGGTCCATGACAGTTAAGTACACCTCTTTGTGGTGTATATAGGAGAACAGTCAAAATAAATCTATGATAAGTGTACTGAAGGTTTTCTGATGTTAGTAGAAGGACTCTCTGAGGTGTTTAGAGAGTGCTTGAAAAGGAGTATAATGATTACTCACTTAGGTCTGTAGGGATGTTTCTATCAGGTGTGCAGGTACTTCTCTTGAGATGAGTAGTGAGAGCTATCTTCAATGTACCAGGAGGGCATTCTGAGATGTGTAGGTAGTGTTCTCTGATTTTTGTATGGAGCAAATTGCAAGCTGTGAAGGGAGAGTTAGGGGTAGTTTAAGGTCAATTTGAGGAATTTGGGTTTGGATTATGGTTATATTTAGGATTAGCATTTGAATTATGGAGTTAGTGTTAGATTTAGGGGGTTAGTGTTAGGTTTAGGTTGTGGTTAGTGTTAGGTAATCCAGCTTCCCAAATCCACCTGTCAATCTGCCGTTAAGCCCACCTTTCCCGTTACAGGAATTTCCGGCTTACATCGCCGTAACCTTCCTGCCTCCCACATTACGTTCCAATATGTCATTGGTCCATCAGTCAGTCTGTAATAATTCTCCTCCGTGATTGGTTCCTCCCAGCCCGCGAAATTCCAATACAAAGAACCGTGCGCCATCTTCTCCCTCTCTTTCCCTTTCCCCTTTCCCCCGAGCGGACACGTTTTGTCCGCTTGAATAAAAGTTCCTTGTGTGAGACCTGTATCTGCGGAGCGTCTTTTCTGGGAGTTATCGACGAACCAAAACTGCTCCCCTTTACATCTAACTAACATTTGGTGCCGAGAAACCCGGGATGGGTGTTTTTTTTCCGCTGACTAAGCAAGCGGAACCCCATCAGATTTCTCCTGCGCCCGCAGATTCAGGCTCACCTTCCATTTACCTGGATGCCCAGTTTTCTGCATACAACACCGGACTCCAAAATTGGTGAGTTCCCCTTAGGCAGGCCCCTGACCATTTAAAACACATCTCGGCTACCCTCACCTCCACCTGCAGTCCGCTGCAGGCCCCCTCCTTATTATAAAGCGGCCAGTCCCCAGCCCTCTCCGCCGGCTTGCAGCCTTTCGCTGTTCAACCCGCGGCTTCATCTCTCGCCGCCCTGCGGCTTCACCCCTCGTGGCTCCTGCCACTCAACTGCCGAGGTGTGGGGGTACCTCCTTGGTCCTCATAATTGGTCTTAGTTGTTGGGTGGATGTCTGAATTTTATGGTGCTGAGATTCTTTCTCAGGGTTTGAAGTTCACTCACTTCTGCCGCACCCCCACTGCAGTCCGCTGCAGTCTCCCTCCTTATTATAAAGCGGCCAGCCCCAACTCCCTCCGCCGGCTTGCAGCCTTTCGCTGTTCAACCTGCGGCTTCTTCCCCCCCCTCGCGGCTCTTTCTTGAAATCCTGGCCAGGTCTTCAAACCCTCTCGGCTTTTGCCCGGTTAAACAGTGATTTTGGGTGACGACCTAATCATTGTTTTTAACCTCTCGTTGCCTGGTACCGTGGATTCTGGGACGCCAAATCCACTACCCAGGTGGGTCTCAGATTACCATGAAGTTCAAAACATCCAACCCAGCAAACTCGCCCCTGAGATGTTTATTAAACCATCTCAAACCCCTTTACCTATTCCCTGAATCAGAGCTAAATTGTCCTTTAGATAGTAAGTCAGAATGGTCTATTTATGACACCCTAAATTCTAGTTTTTTACTAGGTATAATTGTATGCCTAATTGTACTAGTTATAATTAAATACATATGTGGGCAACTTGGTGAATGGAAAGGAACTTTTCCCCTTCGTGTTTTTTCTTTCTTTCAGCCTAAACCTAATCTCTGCTCTCCCAAAAAACCTGAACCTGTTCTCTTGGCTTCTCCCCCACCTTTTAACCCTTCTTTCCCTTCTGAGTTCGATCCAGCCGATGAGTCATCTCCTTACAAGCCTCCTACTGCAGAATCCCTTACCCATTCTTCTTCTTTGCCTCATTCTGTCTCTCCTTCTGCTCCTCCATTCAACCCACCAAGTCCCCCCAACACAAGGTCCCGTGCACATATCCTAGCCCCTTTACGGGAGGTGGCTGGCGCGGAGGGAGTAATGAAAGTTCATGTCCCCTTTTCACTGTCTGATCTGTCTCAAATAGAGAAGCGGCTAGGTTCCTTCACCTCCAACCCTGCAAACTTCATTAAGGAATTTCAATACCTTATCCAGTCTTATAACCTTACCTGGCATGACATTTATGTAATCATGTCCAACACCCTAACCCCTGAGGAACGCAGGAGAGTCTGGGAACAGGCGCGCAATTATGCAGATGACATTCATCATTCCACCCCAACCCATCCCATTGGAGCTGAAGCGGTACCAAATATAGAGCCCCTATGGGACTATAATACTGAGGTTGGGCGTCTACAACGAGATAGGTTTCAAACTTGCATCCTTGCAGGTCTACGAAAAGCTACTATTAAACCCATCAACTATAATAAACTTCAGGAAGTAATACAGGACAAAGATGAAAATCCATCAGCATTTCTAAGCCGCCTTACAGAGGCCATGCTTAAGTACACCAACCAGGATCCTGAAACCCCAGAGGGACGGCAGCTACTTATGACTTATTATTTTTCCCAAAGTTACCCTGACATAAAGATGAAATTGAGGCAGTTGGATAGGGGGCCCCTTACCCCACAGCCAGACGTTCTAGCAGTGGCATTCAAGGTTTATAACGGAAGGGAAGAAAAAAAACAAAAATTAAAATACCAAATGCTGGCCAAGGCCTTTCAGCCGGCTAGACCTGCCCAACTGTCCACCGCTAGGGGCACCCAAGCTCCCAGAAGACCTGCAAACCTATGCCTCAAGTGCAGGCAAGAGGGCCACTGGGCACGAGCCTGCCCCAACCCCCGGCAGCCCCCAAGTCCTTGTCCAAAATGCCACCAACTGGGACATTGGGCAACGGATTGCCCTGGTGCTCAGAGAAGTGCCAGGTCATCCTCGGCCCCTCCCTCCGGCGACTTGCTGGGATTGGCAATGGATGAATGAAGGGGCCCGGGACTTCTGCACCCGACAACCATCACAACTCAGGAGCCCCGGGTAACCCTTACGGTGGCAGGCAGGCAGATCCCTTTCCTTATAGACACTGGAGCCACATTTTCAGTGCTGCGGGAATTTTGGGGACCCACTTCCCCTGCCAAATCCTCTATTGTCGGGGTAGAGGGAAAACCATATAATCCCCTACAAACCCCTCCAATAAGCTGCCATATAGGACAAATTGGCTTTACTCATTCCTTTTTAATAATTCCTTCATGTCCCATTCCCCTTCTGGGAAGGGACATCCTAACCAAATTGGGTGCCTCTATTTCCTTCTCACCCACCATGCGCCTTAGCCAAGACTCCTCTGCTATTCCTCTCCTTATGACTCTACGTGAATATACAACTCAAATAGAGTCCTCATATCCCCTTCCTCCCTCCCTGGTTGACCCCAAGGTCTGGGACACTCATACACCCTCTGTAGCTAAATGCTCACCTGTACTCATTCATCTAAAGGACCCAACATCTTATCCAGCCCAGGCCCAATATCCCCTTCCCCAAAGGAGCCTCATAGGACTTCAACCAATCATCCAGGATCTAAGGCAAAAAGGCTTTCTGCGCCCTGCCAATTCGCCTTATAACACTCCCATCCTGGCTGTTAAGAAACCTAATGGATCTTACCGTCTAGTGCAAGACCTCCGCATCATTAACTCAGCAGTGGTCCCCATCTTTCCCATTGTATCCAATCCTTACACCCTACTTTCTTCTATCCCGTCTTCTACCACGTACTTTTCAGTGCTAGATTTAAAGGATGCATTTTTTACTGTCCCACTTCACCCTGATTCACAGGATCTCTTTGCTTTTACCTGGACTGACCCTTTCACTCGAGTTTCTTCTCAGCTGACCTGGACAGTTCTCCCACAGGGTTTCCGAGACAGTCCCCATCTTTTTGGCCAAACATTATCTCAGGATCTTGCTTCTCTCACATTCATTTCCTCCTTCCTTTTACAGTATGTTGATGATCTTCTTCTATGTAGCCCCTCTCTTGAGGACTCCCAAAGGGACACAATTAAGCTTTTGAACTTTCTGGCTGACAGGGGTTATAGAGTTTCTCCAGCAAAGGTGCAACTTTCCCAACCTCAGGTCGTTTACTTAGGTGTCAGCCTCTCACCTGGATTTAAAGCCATCACTGTAGAGAGAAAAGCGTTAATACAGGACCTGCCCACTCCATCCACCAAAGAAGAAATCCTTTCCTTTTTGGGATTAGCAGGATATTTACGATCCTGGATCCCCAATTTTTCCATCCTAGCAGCTCCCCTATATGAGGCTTCAAAGGGTACTCCTACTGAACCTCTCCTCAATACAGTGGAAGCCCCTTTCCAAATCTTAAGGAAAGCCCTTCTTCAAGCCCCAGCCCTACATCTCCCTGACTTAACCAAACTATTCTACCTGTTTGTCTCTGAGAAAAGTGGATTCGCCCTGGGGGTCTTAGGACACATGTTTGGTCCCACTTTTGGACCAATTGCATATCTGTCAAAGAGGTTAGACCCCACTATAAGGGGCTGGGCACCATGTCTTAGAGTATTAGCAGCAGCATTTGTCTTAATTCAGGAATCAAAAAAACTTTCTTTCGGGGCTCCCACCGAAGTGCACTCACCTCATCATCTATCTAAGCTTCTTACTTATAAAGGTCTGCAAATGCTACCACCCTGCCGGGTGTTAACCTTACAAACCGCTCTTATTGAGGACTCTTCCATTTCCTTCAAAACATGCTCTCCTCTAAATCCAGCCACCCTCTTACCCCTACCTTCCAATATACATACTTCTGCAACCCACAGCTGCCTTGAGACCCTGGAAGAGCTACTTCCCTATCCCTCTAACGTCCAGGAAGGAGCTCTACGCAACCCTACTTTCGTATGGTTCACTGATGGAAGCTCATTTCTCCATAAAGGAATCCGTCGAGCTGGATATGCCATTGTCTCTCTTAAAAAGGTAATAGAATCGGGACCACTACCCAACAACACTACCAATCAACAGGCGGAACTAATTGCCCTTACCCGCGCATTCACCCTCGCAAAGGGACAATCCCTTACAGTCTACACTGACTCCAAATATGCTTTTCACATTATCCTCTCTCATGCTGCTATCTGGAAAGAGAGAGGACTTCTTAGTACAAGAGGAAACTCCATCACCAACTCTAGTTACATTCTAAACCTCCTTGAGGCTGTTCACCTCCCAGCAACTATAGGCCTTGTACATTGCAGGGCCCATCAAACACATCAATCATTCATCTCTTCAGGTAATAACAAGGCAGATGAGGAGGCTAAAAGGGCTGCCCTCTCATCCAGGCTAGCCCCTATTATGGCTCTCCATAATCCTTTGCCTTCACCACCCCCCAACAGGGAAATACTTTCTTATCTCCATCGTCTGTTTCACCCCAACCTTTCTTCACTCTTACAATTTGCTAAAACTCATCTGCAACTGTCTTCCTCTGATATCTCATTTCTAAAGGAACTCTCTTCCTCATGTGAAGTCTGCCTGCGAACAAATCCTACAGCTGTCAGGCCTCCCATTTTTCCAACTCACCAAGCCCGTGGCATCATTCCAGGGGTAGACTGGCAGCTTGACTTCACTCACATGCCCACAGTAAGGAAGTCTAAATACCTATTGGTTATGGTAGACACCTTTTCAGGATGGATTGAAGCCATCCCCACCTCCAACAAAAGGGCAATAACTGTCTCTACCTTCATCCTTCATGAAATCATCCCTCGCTTTGGAGTACCTACTTCCTTCCAGTCAGATAATGGACCTGAATTCATTTCCCAAGTCACCCAACAACTTGCCAAGGCTCTCGGGGTCCCTTGGCATTTCCACATCCCTTTTCACCCAAAGTCATCAGGCAAGGTAGAAAGAGCAAACCGAACTCTTAAAAATGTTTTAACCAAGCTCTCCTTAGAACTTCATCTCGACTGGGTTAAACTCCTGCCTCTCGCTCTTCTGCGTCTTCGCTCACTCCCAAAGAAACCAACTAATATTTCCCCTTTTGAGTTAATGTATGGTCGTCCCATCCTGCCACCTGGAATAGTGCCCCTTCCTTCCCTTCTTCCTTCTCAAATATCCATTCCTCTCCTGAATCACATTCGAGCATTTCTATGGGGTTATGCTGACTCCACCCTACCCAAACCTTTATCTGGCCTCCTTACCCAACCTCTTCAAATAGGAGACCAAGTTCTTATTTCTCCTCCTCAAGAAGCTACAATCCCTCTATCTCCCAAGTGGCAGGGACCCCATACAGTGATCCTAACCACGCCAACAGCTGTCAAGGTACAAAATCTACCAGGATGGCTACACATTTCTCGGGTTAAGCTCTATTCTCGGTCCACTAACCCTTCTCCAGCTCCTAATCCACAGGCTTCTTCCAACCGATACTCAGCCACTCCTGTGGGACCCCTTCGTCTCAGACTGAAGATCATGAAGCCCTCCACCCTTCCTCCCATTCCAGAAACGGAGCCAGACGATACCAGATGACCATGCCCAGCCATGAGAACCGGAGGCCTACTTACAATTTTCCTAACCACCGAATTTTCTTTCCAATAGAATGCCAGCCAAGGAGGGGAGCCCCCTGTCTTTACTTTCATGTCAATTAATCAACTTGTATTGCAGAAATATCAGGATCTCACAAAAATTGGAGCCTAGCTGCAGATGTGCCTCCAGGATTGGAGCCTGGCTGCAGATGTGCCTCCAGAGAAACTATCAAGTCTCCAGTTCTCCCTGTCACAATGATACCAGCTCTACGTCCACACCCCAGCAGGAAGTAATTACAGAAGACTGACCTTCATCCATGTACCCAAAAAATTTTATTTTCTTTATAAAAAAGGAAATGGGGGAATGTTAGGTAATCCAGCTTCCCAAATCCACCTGTCAATCTGCCGTTAAGCCCACCTTTCCCGTTACAGGAATTTCCGGCTTACATCGCCGTAACCTTCCTGCCTCCCACATTACGTTCCAATATGTCATTGGTCCATCAGTCAGTCTGTAATAACCCTCCTCCGTGATTGGTTCCTCCCAGCCCGCGAAATTCCAATACAAAGAACCGTGCGCCATCTTCTCCCTCTCTTTCCCTTTTCCCCTTTCCCCCGAGCGGACACGTTTTGTCCGCTTGAATAAAAGTTCCTTGTGTGAGACCTGTATCTGCGGAGCGTCTTTTCTGGGAGTTATCGACGAACCAAAACTGCTCCCCTTTACATCTAACTAACAGTTAGGGTCTGGATCATTATTTGAATTGTATTGGGAAGGCCTCTGTGATGAGTTAAACTGGCTCTCTGGGGTGTGTTGTAAAGATTTCCTGAGGTGAGTTCACAGGCTTTCTGAGGTGATTAGAGAGGGCTTCCAAAGGAGCATGGTGAGTATTCATTGAGGTCTGCAAGGACAACTCTCTGAGTTGTGTAGGTACAGTTCTTAAGATGAGTAGTAATGGCTTTCTTTGATGTGTTAGCAGGACATTAAGATGTGTATAGAGAGGGTTCTTTGAACTCTCAGAGCAAATAGGGAGGACCCTATGATGTGTGTGAGAGGGCTCCTTTACATGTGTTGGAGAGCATACTGAGGTGCATCCCAGAGGTGCAAAGGGAAGGAGATCTGTGAAGGATAGGAAGGGCTCACTGAGTTGTGTTTGGAAAGTCATTTGAGGTGAGTCGTGAGAGCTTTTTGAGATGAGTAGGAAAGACAAACTGATGAAGAAGGGATTACACTATTAGGTTAGGGTTAGGGTTAGGGTTAGTGTTAGAGTTTAGAGTCAGGTTCAGGGTTATGGTCAGTGTCAGAAAGGGCTCTCTGATATGCAGGGAAGACTTAGGGTTAAGTTCAGAGTCAGGGTCAGTATTTGCAGTTTATAGGGAAGGCCTCTGTGGTGAGTTGAAAGGGTTTTCTGAGGTGTGTATTTAGGGCTGTCTGTCATCAGTTGATAGATATTCTGATGTGTTTAGAGTGTGCCTGCAAGGACGTTTCATCAGTGGAATGGGCTTGCAAAGCTGTATAATTTATTCTCACTGAGGTATGCAGGGACACCTCACTGAACTGTGTAGAGAATGCATTTAAGGTGAATGGGCATTCTTTGATGTGTAAGGAGGGTACTCTGAGATGTTTTGGGAGGCACTTTAAGTTGATAGTTTGTGGCCACTGAGCTGTGTAGGGTGGGCACTATGATGCATGTAAAGGGACTTTATGGAATGAGTTTGAAGTCTCATAGTGTGTGTGGGAGGGTTCCCTGAGATGAGCTGGAGGGCTTACAGTGGTTCATAGGGAGGGTACTCTGTGAATTATAGAAAGAATTTAGTAAGTTGTGTTTGGAAGGCCTTTAGAGTTGAGGCATGAGAGCTCTGTGAGATGAGTAGAGAAAACAATCTGATATAGAAGAAGGGTAATATGAGGTTAAGGTTAAGGTTAGCTTAGGGATAAGGATTTGGTCAAGGTCAGGGTCAGTGTCAGTATCAGACTTTCTGTGTTATGTAGGGAGGGTTTATGGTTATAGTTAGAATGAGGGTTAAATTCTGGGTGAGAGTCAGTATTTGTAATACATAGGGAAAGCCTCTGTTGTGAGTCAAAAAATGTTCTCTTAGGTGTTTATTGAGGATTATGTGAGGTGAGTAGATGGGCTTAGGGGTTTAGAGAGTGCCTGAAATGAAATAGAGTTAGTAAAGATGATCTGGTTAATAGTATAAGTTGTACTCACTGAGTTATGTTGGGATGACTCTCTAAGGTGTGTAGAGACTATTGTTGAGGTGAGTATGGAGGTCTTTAATGTGTAGGAAGATTACTCTTAGGTGTGTAGAGAGAGATCTCTGAGGTTGGTAGATTTTTGGCCTGTGATCTTGTAGAGGGGCTATATAAGTTGTGTAGGAGAGCTCTATGATGTGTGTCAGATGACTCTGCCATGTGTGTGGGCAATCCTTCTGATATGAGTTAGTAGGGCTCACTCAGTTGTAGAGGGCGGGTGTACTGAGATGAGTAGAAAGGATGCAGAAAGTTGTTTTCAGAGGAATTTTATGTTTAGTAGTGGGAGCTCTGTGAGAGAAGTAGGGAGGAAAAACTGATATAAAGGAAGGATCTTATAGAGTGTGGGGGGAACTATGTTGTGAGTAGGTCAGACTCACTGAAATGTATAGAGAAGCTCTCTGAACTTTGTAGTGTAGGTTGTCTGAGGTGTACAGTGAAGGCTCTTTGGAATGCATAGGGGTAGCCCTCTAATATATGTAGGGAGGGCTCTCAATGGTATACAAGGAGATTTTTATTAGGTGTTTAGAAAGACCTATGAATAGTGTATGACTGATTAGAAATGCTATCTCTGTTGTTCAGGGAGGGAACTCTGAAGTGAATAGTGAGATTTCTCTGATATGAGTAGGGAGAACAAACTGAGATGCAATGCGAAGGTTCTTTGAGGATAGTACAGAATTTCTGAGGTGTTTGGGGAAAGCACTCAATGGAGTATAATGATGACTCTGTGAGGTGTGTATGTATGATGTTTGGAGGTTAGTAGGAAGGGTTTTTGGTGAGCAGTTAGGTCTATCTGAGTTGTGTATGTAGTATTTGCTTAGGTGTGTAGAATGCGCATTGTGAGGTTTGAAATAATGTCTTTCTGGTGTTCATATGAAATACTCAGTTGTATATGGAGAACTTTCTGAGTTGTTTGGGTCTTGCTCAATGAAATGTGGAGGAAGCATTTCTAAGGTGTATATGGATGGCATTTTAAGGTGTGTAGGAAGGACTCTTGATGTAAGTAGGGTGGGGTTACATAGATGGGTTGGGGGTGAGTTTTCAGTATGTGGGAAATGTTCTTGGAGTTGTGAAGATGGGTTTTCTTCAAGGGAGAGCCCTCTGAAGGGTGTAGGAGAGCTTTATGAGATTTGCAGGAAGGCTTCTTGCCATGAGAGGGAGTGCTCACCAAAGTAAGTTGGACTTTTTGTGGTATATTGGAAAGGACTGTATGAGTTGTGTGGAAGGGCTCTAAGATGTGTGTCCAAAGACCCCTTTACTTGGGTGGAAGGGCCCTCTGAGGTGATTTGGGATGGCTCAGAGTGTTGGAAAGGGTGTGTGCACTGGAACTTATAGAAAGTATTCAGTGAGTTGGGTTTGGAGGGGCTTTTGAGCTGAATAGTGAGAGCTCAGTTAGATGAGTAGGGAGAACAAATTGATGTAGAAGGGATGGTACATTGAGGTTAGAGATAGGGTTAGGTCTAGGATTAGCATGTAGGGTCAGGAACAGGGAGAACTCTCTGTAGTATGTAGGGTGGGATTAGGTTTATGCTTAGGGTTAGGGTTATGGTTAGTTTCAGGGTGAGTGTCAGTATTGAGGGGTATAGGAAAGGTCATTGTGGAAAGTCAAAAGTGTTCTCTGAGGAGTGTTATTGCAGGCTCTTTGAGGTGGTCATAGAGGGCTTGCAAATAAGTATAGTTAGTGGAGGTGCTTTCAAAGAAGTACAGTTTGTACTCTCTGAGTTACATAGGAACATCTCCCTGAGGTGTGTAGGGACTGCTCTTGAGGTGAGTATGGTGGTACACTTTGATTTATTTATTTGGTGGTTTATTTATTCATTGTGATAACAGATCAACTTTAATTTCAGCACCTGAATATATCCAAGGATATGCTCTATAAAGGTTATGGGACTGTTATACACATTCAATAAAATGACAACTGTGCAATGCCTCTTAGTGTCTCAAAATCAGGAACATACTTTTGATTTGTTTAAAAACAATCCACAGAACTAAAAAAAAATCAGAAGTTATCCACAGTTATACTAGTTGTCAATTACAAATTTCACAATTAATACTTGATATAACAGTCAATATATAGCAGGGGACACTGAAGTTGATTTCAGAGCCTCATCCAGTTGTATACAATTGGGAAGGTTTCTTGAATGGAAATAAAACTGGCCAAAGATAGATACAACCAGGATCACACCAGCAAGTAAAATTTCTACCACAGTTTCTGTAGTTTCCACTTTTTTTTCTTTGTCAGTTAAAAGTGAACAGTGAGAATTAAATACTTATCTTTACTTATACACAAGGTATGCTCTGAAAGCATATTTGTTTACAAACATATAAAAATAATAGTTAACTAGTTCAATAAGAAAATAATGTGTAAAAGAATATAGCAAAAACATGAATCATTTCTTACTCTGGAAAGATCAATTCCATATTTTATATTATAGCAAACAAAAATAACTTTAGTTTTTTTTTAATCCCTTAACAAGAAATATTTGTTAAGGAAGATAGAGAAAAATTATTCATTCTTACCCTTAACATGACTGTGAAAAGAGTTAAATTAAGAAACCAAGTACACATTGAGATGCCAAAGTCCAGAGTGGGCCCAACTAGTTGGACACATAGAACACTATCATCTTCAAGAGGAGGAGTAATAACAGGCCTGATAAGTAGTTTTTAAACCATATATACAATAGACATTTTGGTATTTTGACCACTGGAAAACAAAAGCTATAGTATCAAGAAAAATCTGAGATGTCTCACTTTTGTGTATTTAAATTGACATCAAAAATTTTAAAGACAGGCAAAAAAATTCACATTTTTTAAAAGAAAAACCTCCCTATGCTTCTATTTAGAGTAAGTGTAGGTAACATGATTCCAGAAGTTCAAAATTATTTCACAACATATAACTTCAGTTTTGCAAACAGCTTACGTTTCAAAACTAATTCATCCCTATTAAAATGTAAGCCCTTAAAAAAAGGAATGTGTCTGTACATGAATACATGTATTTAAAAAGAATCAGATAATCTTTGAAGCAGCCTTAGTGTTTCCTTTAAATTGATCTGGAAAGAACCATTATATTAGCTTCATGGAAAGGAGTAGCCAGTTTCTTGGTATAAGGCTAAAGCGGTGATCATTTGTCTAAGGCTAGAAAGGTACCAACATGACATAAACCATAAGGATAGAAGGAGATGAGGTTTTTTCCTGGCAGTTGGTAGCTAAAATTCAAGGGATTCTTAGAAAATGACACAATGGCAGCCTTTCTTGTCTTTTTTCTTTCTGAGTTGGTTCTGGTGAAGGAGTACATTCTTACTCTTGAAATTTTCTTATAGCCTGGACAAGTTCATGAAAAACTTGATCTACATTCATCCTAATCTTGGCTGATGCCTCCATGTATGTTACTTTAAGTTGTCATGCTAACAGCTGTCCTCCCTCCTGTGTTACCTGTCTTTGATGATCCAGATCTGCTTTATTACCAATTAATATCATTGGAAATTCATCACAATCCTTTATTCTGAGAATCTGTCTTTGAAACTTATAGATTTCTTCAAAACTGCCTCTGTCTGTGACTGAGAAGACCAACAGGAAGCCCTCTCCAGTTGTCATATACTTTTCTCTCATGGCACCAAACTCTTCTTGTCCAGCTGTATCTAAAATATCTAGCCAGGCTGCTCTATCATCTATCACACAATGATTTGTGTAGGCATCTTCAATTGTTGGATCATAATCTGTTACAAAATAGAACTGTATGAACTGGATGGTGAGTGCCGACTTAACCATGCCACCTCAACTGCCTGCCTGCCCTAGGCCCAACTTATGGGACTTGTGTGGATGGCGGGCTGCAGGTGAGTAGTCTAGTGGTGGAACACTGGTAGCTGCCGGGAAGGATTCTCAGTGTGGCAGCGCGGGTCCCTGGATGGCCAGGTGCCGCCATAGGCCCAGAGAAATGGAGTAAGTTCAGGTGTTAGGGGCTGTGGCAGCCAGGTGTGCACTCCTCTATGCTTCTCTGCATCGCCTGCTGAACGCAGCCTCCAGCGCCTCTACCATACACTTTGATTTATATGAAGGTTATACTGAGGTATGTAGAGTAGGCTCTTTTGAGTTTGGTAGCATGCCGCCTGTTAGCTGTTCTGTGTGAGTTCTATGAAACATGTAGGAGAGTTCTATGATGTGCATTAGAGGGCTATAAGACATGAGTTTGAGGGTCTTCTCAGATGAGTTGGGAGGGCTCACTCAGGTGTATATATAGTATGTGCTGGGTTGAGTAGAAAGGGCTTAGTGAGATGTTTGTAGGGCCTTTTGAAGTGAGTAGTGAGAGCTCTCATAGATAAATAAGGAGGACAACTAGATATAGAAGGGAGGGCTCCAGGAGGTGTGGAGGGCATTCTACATAGTCTGAAGTCAGAACTTGCTAAGATGAGTAGGATGAACTCTCTGAGCTTTGTTGTGTAGGTACTCTGAGGTGTGTAGTGAGGACTCATTGAAATGCAGAGGGATGGCACTCTGGTAAGTGTACAGATGGCTTTCAGAGGTGTGGAGGGAAGTCTCTGTTATTTGTACAGAGGGATATATCCAGGGAATAGGAGGACTATATTACTAAATAGAAATGCTATCTCAGTTGTATAGGGAGGGCCCACTGAAGTGAATAGTGAAATCTCTCTGATATGAGTAGGGAGAACATTCTGAAGTTTGATGGGAGGGATCCTTGAGGATAGCAGAATCTCTGAGGTATTTTTGGAGGACACTCAGAAGAGTATCATGGGAACTCTCTGATATTTGTAGTTATGGTTCTCAGTTGAATATGGAGGGCTTTTTGGTGAGTAGTAAGGGCTGCATGAGATGTCTATGTAAATTTTTCTTGAGATACTTTGAAAGGGCATTCTGATATTTGTATGGAAGTGTCCCTGAGATTTGTAGGGAGGACTCTTGATTGCAACATATAGGGAGGGGGCTCTGAGGTAAGTGTTAAGAATTTGCTGAAGTGTGTAATGATGGAACTCTAAGGTGAGTAAGAATAGATCTCTGAGATAAATAAGGAAGGCAAACTGAACTGTGAAAGGAGGGCTCTAGGAGGTGTGTAACAAGGGCCTCTGAATTAAGGGCATTCTGAGGTATGTAGAGGTGCAGTGTTTGGTGTGTAGTATTAGTTTTTGAGTTGTATGGGGTTGGTAAATGTGTGTAGGAAGGGTTTCTAAGATGTGTGTGTGTGTGTGTGTGCCCTCTGAATTGTGTAGAAAGTGTACTTGATGTGAGTAGGTAGGGCTCTGAGCTATATGGAGAGGTGACTGGGAAGTGTATAGGAAGAGGAAGGGATCTCTGAGATGTGAAGGAAGGGCTTTCTAAGGTTTGTCATACACATGCTCTGAAGTGTTTAAGGAGGTCTTTATTAGGTGTGCAGGAGGAATCTATGAGTGGTGTAGGAGGGCTTTTACCTGCATACAACTGCTATCTGTGTTGCTTAGTTAGGACCCTCTGAAGTGAATAGGTGGATCAATTTGATATGACAAGATAGAATATACTGATGTGTAATGGGAGTGTTCTTTGAGGATAGTAGAGGCAATCTCTGAAGTGTTTAGGGTAGTCATTCAACAGAGTATTCCAAGGGCTCTCTGAGGTGTGTCACTTCAACCCTCAGAGGTGAGTAAGGAGGGCATTTTAGTGAGTAGTGTGTTCTATCTGCATTGTGGAGGAATTTGATTTGCTGAAGTTTGTAGCATGGACATTGTGAGGTTTGAATTAACATCTCACTGGCATTTGTAGGGAGTACTCTCTAGGGTGTAGAGGGAGGGATTTCTGAGTTATTTAAGTGTTGCTCAATGAAGTGTGGAAGAAGTGTCCCTAAAGTGTGTAAGGATGGAATTTTGAATTGCATAGGTAGGACTCCTGATGTGAGTAGGTAGGGGTTACTTAAATGTGAATTGAAGTGAGTTTGAGGTTTGTAGGAATGGTTCTCTGAGTATAAAGGGAGGTTCTCTTTGTTATGTAGGGTGCGCTCTCTGAAGGGTGTAGGAGGGTTTTATGAGGTTTGCAGAAAGGCTTATTGGTGAGTGTAAGTGCTAAGAGAGTAAAAGGGCTATTTGCTGTATATAGAAAAGACCTCTGAGGTAAGTCAAAAGTGTTCTCTGAGGTTTGTACTGTATGCTCTCTGAGGTATTTAGAGTAGGCTTGCAAAGAAGTATAATTAGTATAAAGGGGATTTGCACACTTGCTGTCCAGAATCTAGACAGAAAAGTGTGGTTAATCCTGCCTGGGATTGGCTGTGGAGAGGAGGGTTCCTCTAAGGGCCTGTCTCTGAGGCCCCAGTCACAACACTATTCCTTGGGTACCAAAAATTCCACCACTGTTTGCCATGCTCCTTCTGCAGAATAAGCCAGACCTCAGTCCCCTGCTATTCCTAGCACAAAGGGTGGAACCTGGGGTTTGCATATTCATTCTCTAAACAGTCTCTGAGCTGACCACTCTTGAGTCAGAAGCCCTCATTTGACCCAAAGACCATTCAATTCCTTCTTTGAAGTCATTCCTCTTTGATATCTGACTGGAGATTTTCATACCAACATAAGGCCAGAAGTCCATCATCAGTAACATTCTGTGCCCCCCATCTGCCTAAATTCATACTGGCTTGAATAATTTCCTGACAATAATAGAAGGTCAGGAGGGCTGGGTGTTTATACAGATTTCTAAATAATAGGCCAAGTGCCTGACAATGGTAGGTTCTTCACATACATTTAAGCCAAGAATAAACCTAACCACTTATAGCCTAGCTACCTCAGGTGCAGGACCCACTATGTCCACCTAAGAGGTCTCTGTTCTGTTTACATACAGGTCAGGAACTCTCCTAAATTCAGACCACAAACTCCTTCCTAAGTGTGGAAACTCTTTCCTGAGGTTTCAGAGAAGCATGGTCCAAGGCAGAGAACTTCCTTACAGGGGAGGGACAGCCTACAGGGAAGACCAGAGCAGTTGATAACCAGCTCTATGACACCAGGCCTAGGTAAATACTCCTAGGGTTCATCTTATTGGTTTTATAAACAACCAGGCAGGGTTCTCTTCTGAAGACCCTCCTTTCCACATAGATGACTGAGGTTCAGAGTAATACCAAACTGTCCAAAACCAAACCAGGAGATGGTCATGTTCCAGATCTTGGAGGTGGTACAAATCATTTACACAATAGCTCCAGAATCTTTGTGGAACTGACCTAATTTTAGCAGGAATACAAAAATCCAAGGATATATGTGGTTTCCCTTTCTGCAGGCAAGGTGCAGGTAATCTACAAGCTCTGTAGGATGAGTGCTGGGAAGATTTCAAATACACAGTATACATCCAGTGATTAATCTATGGCATCTTCTCCCTACTTTGGGGAATCCAAAAGGAATATTTTAACACAGAAACAGTAGTCTGAATGTCAAGGGAAAACAGAACAAAAGATTTTCCCTTCTTATTCTCAGGGGATATCACTCACACACACACACACACAAATATATATATATATATATATATATATATATATATATATATATATATATATATACCACACACACACACACACCACAAACACACACACACACACACACACACCTGTTTAGTGTGGGATTATCAAAATGGGAATCTGAGTTGAGGGCTAGCCTCCACTCATTTGCAATGACCTTTCCTGTCTCGCCTCTGGTCTCCTTGGGAAAAATCACCAGAGTTGTTGGAACCCGGCATTGATCCAGTTCTTCTACACTCAGGAAAGGTCCCTCCTCATAGTTTTCCTAATACCTATGTATTCACAGATCAGTAGGCAATAAAAACTCATGGCTCTGAGCTTGCTGTCCCAAAAAAATGAGCAAAATAGGCCTGTATCTGGACTATGAGTGCCTAGGTACTTGGTTCCAGGTTGTGTGTTCCATTGCCAAGGAAAAAGGTCACTTCCTTGGGGACCTTTAAACTGAGGCCCTTTAACATGTAAGATATTTCAAAAGTTCCCATGCAAGGTAGAATGCTCTCATCTCCCCATGACATATGCACAAGGGAATAGGAAACCACTCCTTGAAAAGGATACTCACTAACCAACCAAATGCATCTTCACTGACATACACTGTATCAGGTCCCCAAACAGGTCTAGTGTAGCCAGCTCCCCTTGGTTCAGACCTATTCCCTCTTTCTGCCCATGTGTGTGGTCCTGAAAAAGTCATTATGCATTGCAGGGTCCTCATAGCTTCCTCACATCTCCAGGGATTTTTCTAGCATCTGCTTTGAAGTTGTTAGCAGATGTATCAGCCCATTCATAAATGTACTCCATGTGAAAATCTAACACTAGTGTCATGTGTTGCAATGCACAAACATACATTTGAAAAAAACAAGAAGGTGAAGAACAGAGAATGACATGCAAATATACTATGACATGAGTTCCACCATGAAAGAGAGGAAGTGAGCTCCTCCCCTGGCCATGTTTCCACACTGCACCAATGGAAGTTTTCAATGGCTGATTTACAGAGATAGCTTCCCCATGATATAGACCTGAAAATGGTTCTTATGCAATGTAGAATTGTCTAAATTTCTCTTCCCATTGTATAATGTGGTTATACTAAAAGGGACCCCAACACCCACAGCATTCCAGTGCCAAAGTCCTATAGCTCCCTGCCCTTTTAGTGAATCTACATTTGCATTTTGTTTCAAAGAAACAGAAATCAGCAAGGGTCATGAGGTTTTACTTTGAAGGTGGAGTCATGGAAAGTCTTGTTTCTATCTGGTTCCATATACTGGGAGCATAAAGAACTGTTGGGATTCTAGAACTTTGTAGATTAACTTGGTGTGGCAGCTTGCAGATGCTGGGGGACACTTTGATGTGGCAAGGAGCAGTAATTTCTGTACTTCCATTTCTAAGTGCCTCATGTAGGTGAAAATATTTTTGTTACAAAATTCACTGTTGCACATGTTATATCAAGAAGCAAGGATGGTGTTAATTGGTCAAGAGTTTGCCCAATAGCATGGTCATAACCATAGGAAAGAATTTCATTTTCTCCATGTCTTTAGGGAAAGACTACATTGCTTCTCTCAGAGTAGCACCAAGCCACATCCTTTTGTTTTGTGTATAGTTGAAGACAGAGTTTTCTCCTATACTTCCAGCTAAAATTTGGAAAGAAGGTCCCAGCAGTAAAAACAAAGAGGCATCTCAGAAGGCAACATTGTTTAAATACCTAAGGCTAATGGAGCAGAGAGAAAGACAGACAATATAGTTTTGAGGACTGACAAGGGAATAGGAAACCACTCCTTGAAAAGGATACTCACTAACCAACCAAATGCATCTTCACTCATTTGCCTGTACTCACTGTTGAATGGAACACAAAGTAAAATCTTTCCATTCCCCTAAGGAACTTCAAACATTAAGTAACAATTACAGGAGACTCAGGACAATCTTTCTTGTGCACATGGAGCTAAGTTGTTGCTCAACACCTTCACACCAAAGGTGAGAGACAGATGATAGTCAAGTTGCCTGAAAAGACTTAAAAATCAACACATATATGCACAATTGCTCCTGTGGGAAACTTACCAGGATAGGGCATTTCTAGCTTCTTTTGTGTTCTTTGAAATTTACTGAGGAATAACAAATGTGGATGAATCAATGGAGTGAAGATATGGAACTATGAATATTTCTGGGTTTGGTACACACTGAGGCTCCAGTGAATTTGAAAAGAGGAAATGGTCCCTGATTTTTAAATTGGTAGAAATCAAAGACCTGGATATTTCTCCCCTCATTTCCTACTCCTACAGGCATTCATCTTATGGCATTAGATGATAACATTTCCTATTCCACTAAGTTTCTTCAGGAAGGAAAAAGAGCCATGAATGAGCCATGGCATGCCTGATGAGACCATTAAATAGGCCAAAGTTCCTTCAGTTTCCATGTCACTATAAACAAGCATTAAGGTAACAAGAGCAGCTGGATAATTTGTCTTTGTTGGCTACTCCTGGAAAAGTGCTTCAAAATTGCTCTCCTGGGATCTTAACTCTGTAAAACTGGACAAAGAAGAAATTACAGAGAAGTGGTGATGAATTTTGGGTTCCAGCAGTGTTTAATTGAACTAGAAACAGATTCACTGTCTTAACAAATAATCCTATGAAGAAGTATATCAATAAAGCCTACCCAAGTGTTAGTCCCCTTCCTCAAACACATCTTTCTACAAAGATCCTCAACATGGATCTGTACCGAGTCAGCCCAGTTCTGGTTTTCACATTCTAAAGCACAGCACTGCCAGTTTCAATCACTGAAGTGCCAAGATCTGAGGGCTGAATTATTCTATTTCTAAACATAGCATCCAACACAAAGGTGTAGTGTGCCAAACTCTCAATAGAAAAAAATAAAAATATATATTATTTTAAAACTAAAATTTGCTCACAGCTAGACTGACCTAGACAAATTTATACATTTTAAGATGATGTATGCATGAGCACAGTTTTCTTACTGGAATCCAAATTAAACAAATGCAATGATTAAAGGAAGAGGATAGAACCCAGGACAGTCAATGAGAGCCTGAGACAGGACACCCTGTAAACACAGTCCAGAGACATCGACTTCAAGCCTCAGGTTAGTGAGGGGCATTAAAGCAGCACAGGCTCCATCTGCCCCTCCTCAGATCCTTGTATTGGCACCTTTGCACTCAGGGCATATTGATCCTCATACAGAGATCCTCGGACTTAGGGTCACTTGACTGACCTCAGGTGCAAGCCTGCAGCTCAGATCTGAAGAGCCAAATCACCAGTGGCAGGGATCCTTGTGTATGGTTGAGGAATTGTTCCATGCAGTTGCCTTATTGGTAATGGGATTCTCCCAGAGAAATGGGACAGAGACCATGCTTTTTACATGACTTGATCAGTTGCTTCCTACATCATTTCAGTTATTGGGCATGTTTTGAATCTTTAGTTTATAATGGAACCTGCTGGGAATTTGAAAGACGGACTCAAGGGGGTTCTCTGTCTTATCTCTCTGCTTGCTCCCAAGTGAGGCTCACTAGGAGCAACCCTGGACTTGGGGGAATTCTCTAACACCTGTAGGTGTTTCTCCTCCTTCACATGCCCTCTCCACAGCCAGTTCTGGCCTCATCCATTCCAGGATTTCAGTGATGACTCAGAACTGAAGTCATGAGGGTTGTGGTAATTCTGTGGCATTGAAAATTGAGATCCATTCTGATCATTTGCTTGTGTTACAGGTGCTGCCCACATACTTGTGGTACAAGTTGACCTTCATTTTCTTTGTGAAATACTTCATGAAGCATGGATGCAGGATATACTCTGGGATGTACAGTATATTTAGGAGAGAGGTGAACCCTCCTGTAGATGACAGAAAAACACAGATCTCATAAATTAAAGTGATAGGTAGTCTGGCACTGCAATTAACATTGGTAAACTCTAAGAAGAGTCATTACATCAAGAGCTGTAGGATTTGGGTCACCAGAACTTTCAGGCATTGCTGGAAAGACATGTGAGAGCCACTTTTGAAGATGATGTGCCAGTGATTTCTAAGGCAGTAGAAGCCTAATTTTTGACCAGTGTCCCCATAATTTGTCTGTATTTGGAAAAGTGCTCTGAGAAATCATGTCAAACCAAACTATGGTGCCTCATATGAATTAACTGAAAAATAATTATACACTGGTAAGGTGTGGCTGGAGAAGGTGAGTCATTAGGGTATATGTTTGGTTAGCTGAGCTTAGTCTCTGCTTCTTGATAAGATACATTGAGCCTCTTCTATCCACCACACTTTTCTGCTGTGATGTTCAGCCTCAACTCAAGAACTGAAGAAAGAAGCCTGATGTGTGTGAACTGAGACGTCAGAAACCATGAGCTCACAAATAAAATTTCCACCCCTAATTGTTTGTCAGATCTTTTCATCACAGCAGAAAAAAGCTGACTAAAACATCTGAGTAGCTTACATGTCCTCAATATCCTCTGCAAATCCTTATAGCCTACCCATTTAGTAGTCTAAATGACCTTAGTAATCAATATAAAATGCATAGCCTTGATGACCAGAGTAGCCTCTATGACCTGAGTAACTTGTATTATCAGTTCAGTATTTATGACCTGAATAGTCTATTTTGCCTGGGTCCCCCTTATGACCTGAGTATACTTTATGACAAGAGCAGCCTAAGTCTCCTACGTAGCCTCCATTACCTGAGTTACCTCTGTGGCCTGAGAAGCCTCCATGGCCTGTGTAGTCTCTGTCATTTGCAACACCTCTATGGCTGATTTCCCACTTTGACCTAAGTATAATCAATGGCCTGCTTAGTCTCTAGGATCTGAGTAGCCCCTATTACCTCTGTAGTGCCTAATGATTGAGTACCTTCCACTTCCCACACCCCCACTAAGACATAAGTGGAATAGGTGAACTGCTTAGCCTTTATGACCTGTGAAACCACTGACTTTGAGCACTCTAAAGAGTATAGTCTATGGTCTGAAGAACCTTGATCAGTTATGTATATTCTATGACCTGTGTACTCCTTATGACTTGAGAAGCATCTAAACTTATGTAGCCACTGTAACCTGTGTCTATTTTATATCATGTATAGTCAAAATAACCTTAGTATCTTCTGTGACCTGCATAGCCTTAATGGCCTGAGTAGTCTGAATTAACTTAATGTCTGCTCTGACCTCAGTAACCACTATTATCTTCATGTTCTATATGGCCTGAGTAGCCTTAGTATACTGAATAATATCTCAACTTTCATTTTGTTTATCACCTGAGTAGCTCTTAAAATTGCAAGGCCTTTATTTCCTGAGTAGCCTAAATGTATGACTTTAGTAACCTAAATGATCTTAATAGCCCCTATGACCTGCCTAGACTTTATGACCTGTATATCCTCCATCAACTTAGTAGTGTATATGACTATGACCTGAGTAACTTCTCTTGTTTGCATATGCCCTATGACCTGAGTATCATCTATGATCTGTGTAGTCTTTATGTCATATTTTGTCTGAATCACTTGTATAGGCTCTAAGGCCTGAATAGCCTCTATGAACTTTGCAGTTTCTGTAACTGGCATGGTCTTTATCAGTTCAGAAACAATTTTGCTCTGAGTATCCTTCAGGACACATGTAGCTTCTAAGATCAAATAGTCCCTATGACTTGCATAGCACTTGTGGCCTAAAATGCCTTTCTCTCTCTCTCTCTCTCTCTCTCTCTCTTTTTTTTTTTGCTTACCTCTATGAATGGAGTAGAGAGTATGAACTGAGTGGTCTGTATGACCAGCATGAGCTCTAAGACTTTGAAGTCAGTAAACCTGCATAGGTTCTATAGTCTGCAGAGCCACAAGGATCTGTATAGCCTCTATGACCTGATTAGCCTCTATGGCTATGAAACCACTGTGACCTCTGTCACCTTTATGATCTGAGTAGCCTAAATTATTTCTGTATTCTCTGATCTCAGTAGCCACTAAGTCCTATGTAGCTTTTGTGTTCAGAATAGACACTCTGAGTTGTGTAACTTAAATGGTATTAGTAGTCTCTATGACCTGTGACTCTGTGGCTCAAGTAGCCTAAATAACCTCAGTAATTTGTAAGACTTGTGAAGACTCTATGGCCCAGGTAGATTCAATGACTTGAGTTACCTCTCCAATCTTTCGATTCTCTATGACATTAGTAGCTCATATAACCTGTGAATCCTTTATTCCCTGAGTATCTTCTCTGACCTGAATAGCATTTAATACCTTCATAGCCTAAATTACTTCAGTAGTCCATATAACCTCAGTAGTCACTAATAATTTCACTGCCAGTACGGACTAATTAGCCTCTCTGCACTGTGTAGCCTCTGTGGAATGTACATTCTATATCATCTAAAGAGTCTGTATGACCAATTTGGCCTTTACAGTCAGAACCTCTATTTCCTGCCTAGTCTGTATGGCCATATTAGTTTAAATGGCCTTAGTAATTGCAATGAGCATGTAGACTCTATGACCTGTGCAGGATCTACGTCCTGTGTAGGCTCTATTTTCTGTCTAGACTCTAAGACCTGAGTAGTCTCTGTGATATTTCTGACCTCTGTGTCTACTACAGCCTCTATAAATCTCATAGACATTATCATCTCCATATGCTTTATGGCCCAGTTTACTAGATTACCTAAAAAGACACTATGCCCAGTAACTCCATGGCTTGAGTAGCCTCTATTTACCTGTGTAGCCTTTATGGCCTATGTAACCAAAATAATTTTAGTACCCCCTATGACAATTGAAATCTCCATTATCAGCATAGCTTTTATTTCTTTTATTACCTCTATGACCTCTCCAAATTTTATGGACTCAAAAGCCTAAATAAACCTAGTAGCTCTAACATTCTGCATAGACTCTATGGCATGAATTGCCTCTATGACCTAAATTACCTGTATTTTTGCAAAACCTCTGTGCCATGATAAGCCTTTATGGCCTCTTTAGTTTTTATGACTTGCATAGCATCTAATTATTGAATAGTCTCAATCACCTGTGTAATCTCTATAACCTGCATAAACTTAATGGCCTGAGTAGTTTAAATGATCACAGTATCTTATCTAACCTCTGTAACTACTACAGTCTTTGTAATTACTGTGGTCTTAGTAGCCTCTATGCCCTGTGTAGCCTCTTTGATCTTTGTATTACATGTTATCTGAGTAACCTGTATGTCCTGACTAGCCTTTATAACTGAGCTATCCTAATTTATCTCCCTCACCTGTGTGGACTTATTACCCTTAGTGACTTTAGCAGCTCCTCTACCTGCATATTTATATGATCTGTGAAACTTCTATGATCTCAGTAACTTCTATGCCTTGTGTACCCTCTGGTCTAGTCAGTTTTTGTTTTGTTTTGTTTTGTTTTTTTGTTTGTTTGTTTTTTTCTTTTTTTTTTTGTTTTGTTTTTTGCTACTGTGACTAAATAATCTGGCCATAACAATTGTAGAAGAAAAAATGCTTACTTGAGGGCTCACGGTTTCAGAGGTCTTAGCCGATAGAAGGCTAGCTCCATTCTCAGGGCTCAAGGTGAGGTTGAATATCATGGCAGGAGAGGGTGGTGGAGGGGAACATCTCCCAACATCAGGAAGCAGAGAGAAAGTGGGGGACTCCACTCTCCAGATATAAAATATACTCCATAGCCATGCCCCCAATGAACTACTTCCCCAACCACACCCTACCTGCTTCCAGTGACCACTCAGTTAAACCCATCTGGAATTTATTCACTGATTGGGTTAAGACTCCCACAACCCAATAATTTTTCCTCTGAACCTTCTTTCACTGTCTCTCATGAGAGTTATTGGGGGACACCTCACATCCAAACCATACCACTGTCTTTGACTTATGTATCCTCTATGATGAGTTCTACCTCTGTGACCTGCAAAACCTGTATTTCCAGAGTAGGCCTATTATATGCAGAGCCTCTATGACCAGCATAACCTCTGTGACCTGCTAGCCTTTATCAATTATAGAGGTATTATGGCATGAGTAGTCTCTAGTATCTGCATATTCCCTATGACCTGTGCATTACCTGTGTCCTGAATAGCTTCTATGGTGTTAGTATCTTCTCTGGCCTGTGTAGTCTCTAAGAACTGAGAAGAGTTTATGGCCTTGATTTCTTCTAGAACCTATGTAGCTTCTGTATCCTTTGAAGACTGTATATCCTGAGTAGAATCTATTGCCTTCATAGCATCTATTTCATAAGTAGAATTTTTTCTGCCTACCCTGTAAGGCCTTATTAGTGTATATCCTCTGTGACATGTATGTCTTTTATACCTGAGTACCCTAAATGATATTCCTAGCCTGTAGGGCTTTATTAGACTAAATTCACTTAACAGTCCCTATGATTTTGAACCTTGTATGACTTGCATTTCCTCTATGACCTGAAAATCCTCCATTACCTGCATAGCCTGTATGATAAAAATAACCTCTATGACATTGTGCAGCTTCTGTGATCTCTCTAGGCTTTATGTCCTGTAGAGCCTTGAAGACCTGAATAGACAGTAAGACCTGGGTAGGATTAAAAAACTCAGTGACCTCTATGGTTTATATAGCCTTTATTTTGCAGGTACTTTTTCCTGCATAGACTCCATGACCTTCTTGGACTTTATGGATAACATGGCTTACTCTTTGATCACATTTTTTTCCTGTACATTTTGTGTAGCCTTCACAGTTTCTCTGTCCTGAGCAACCTGCATACAGTATATATTCTTATGTACTGAATAGTCTAACTGAACTAATTAAAACCTGTTATCTGCTTACCCTCAAAGAAAGGAGTAATCTCTATGTCTTGAAAGTCCTCTTTGACCTGTGCAGATTCTAGACCTATTTATATCTGTGTCCTGAATTACCCATATTACCAGCCTACACTCTATTAGCAGAGTAGCCCAAGTATTCTGCATATCTTCAATGAACTAGAAGACTTTACACCTGTATAGCCTGTACAAGCTGTGTAGCCTCTATGACCCAAATAGCTATTATGACCAGACTATCTTCCATGACCTCTATAGGGTCTATGACCTAAGTAGCCCTTATGACCTGTATAAATCTCATGGCTTGAGTAGCATTTATGCCTGGGTAGATTCTGTGACCTGAGTAGATTGAGTAGGCTCTATCACCAGCATAAACTCTCTAGGACATTTTAAAGTCTGTATGGCCTATGTAGCTTATATGTCCTGAGAACCCTCTGTGGCCTATGTAGCTTGTATGACCTGAGTAGCCTCTATGACATAGAAGATGTTCTTGGCCTGAATAGTCCCATGATCTGAGTAACCTTTTGTAACTTAATAGCCATAACTTTTATGACCTGCATAACATGTGTGGCTTGAGCAACTTCTATTTCTGGAATAGTCTGCCTGGTGTTAGCAGCCTCTATTTTCTGTATAACATGTATGAACAGAATGTATTCCACAATTATCATATAGTCTATGATTTAAGTGGTATATCCGGCATTAGTGGCTCCTATGAATTATGTAGTATCTGTGGGCTGAGAAGAATCTTATGCCTGTGTATCCTCTATATGCTGAATAGCCCCTATGACCAGTATAACCACTATTATCTCATGCCTCTAAAACTTGTATGGAATGTTTAGCATCTATGAGCAGTAACATCTGGGACCTGTATTTCTTCCATGACCCACACAACCTTTATGCCCTGGGAAGCTATCATTACCTGTAACACCTTTGGATGGAATAGCCTGGCAGAGCATCTGTGACTCCTGGCATTTCTACAGCACAAGTTCAGCAAATTTCTTATTGCCTACATATTCTCCAAGACCTCCAATTCCACAATGGATGAAGTAACCTCTTTAACCTGTGTAACATCTATAAGTCTTGTGTCTTAAATGGCCTGCATAGACATTTATAACCTGTGCAATGTCTAGGATATATGTATCTCTATGCCCTATTTAGCCTCTTTGTTATGTGTTGTCTGTATGACCTTAGAGCTAGGGCCATAGCTTCTATGCCCTGAATAGCCTACATGGCCTTGACCTCTATGGACTACTTAGCCATAGTGACTGGGTAACCTCTATGACCAGGGTAGCCTTCATGATCTTTGCAACATAAATTACCTGCCTATCTGCAATGACCTGCCTATATGATCTGTGTAGCCATTGTGACTTTCATAGCATCTATGTCTGAGTAACCTGTAGGACATGAATAGTCCACATAGCCTGCTTTTAATCTATGGCCTTATTAGCCTCTATGGCCTGCACAGCCTCTATGCATCTCATAGCCTTCATGGTCTAAAAAGTTCAATTACTTCAGTATCCACTCTGAATTTTCAGATTTTATGCCCTGAGTATTCTCTGGGAACTGTGTGGCCTCTATGACCTTAGTACTCTCTATGACCTACATAGACTTCACATCCAGTGTCACCTATTATGACCATGGAAGGTGCTATATCCTCTGTACCCTAGATGGACTGAGTAGTCCAAATTACTTCTTAGTCTCTATGGCCTTAATAGACTAAATGACCTTAGTGTATTCTATGATCTCAGTAGCTTCTGTGATCCACAGGGTCTATGTGCTTGAGTAGCCCCTATGAACAGTGTAGCCTTTATGACCTATGTAACATTTATTGTTTGAGTAACCTAAATGACCTGTAAGTCTCTATGACTTTATTGGCCTATATGAACTTAGCCTCTATTAACTGACTAGTCTCTATTAACTATAAAATATCTGTGTCAAAAAAGCCTGTATGTCCTCTGTAGCTCTATGGGATTAGTAGATTATATGATCTCTGTATTATCTTTGGCTTATATATTCTTTTTGACTATGAAGATTTTTATGGCCAGTATATCATTTATGGTCTGTGTAGCTTCACTTCAATAGTATCACTTCTATTGCCCATGTTCCTTCTGTGACCTGAGTATACTCTATAAATAGTGCAACCTCTATGACCTGCATACAATCTATGGAATGAATAAATTCTATTGCCTGCACAGCCTCTATGACCTGTGTATTTCTTATAATCTGTGTAGCCTATTTGGCATCAGTATTCTCTAGAAAAAATAGTATTCACTACGACCTTTGAAGTCTATGGCCTGTATGAACTACTTAAACTCTATGAACTATGTAGCCTTTATGGCCTGAGTATTCTCCATGGCCTACAGAGTCTCTATTAACTGCATAATCTCTATGGCCTCAAGTACCTACGTAGTCTCTTTGGCTTGAAAAATCTTATGTACTGTAGCCCTCTGTATGGCTATAGTAGCCTTCATAATCTTCATAACCTCTGTGACTTCTCATATCTCTGTGGCCAAAGTGGATCCTATGCCCTTGAGTAGTCTAGTTTGAGTACCATCTTTGGACTGTATAACCTTTAAGACAAGAGTTGGTTCTGTCAACTGTGTAGCCACTATAACATGCCTCTATTCTATCAGTTAAGTAGCATCTATAACCTGTATATGTTTTGTGACATAGTAGCTTTTAACCAGCATACACTCAATTATCTATGTAATCATGATGGCCTGAGAAACCTAAATGTAGGATAATGGCCTTAGAACCATGATTGACCTTTTAATCCATATGATTTTTGTAGCCCCTCCAACTTGCATAACCTCTATGTTCTTGTAACCTCTATAGTCCAGGTATCCTCTTTGACCTGAGCGGCTTTTATGGTTGGCACAACCTTTATGACCTAAATAGTCTTTTTGACCAGTAAACCCTCTATGATTCCTGCAGCCTTTGTGACATAAGACTCTAGGTCCTGAGTAGCCTTCATGGCCTACATGCCCTCTATGACTAGAGTAGCCTCTGTGAACTGCATAACTTCTTTGATCTAAGTATCCTCCATGTCCTATGTAACCTCTATGACCTGATTAGCCCCTAAGACCTATGCAGTACATATGACTTAAATAATCTCTATTGTCTGCTTATACTTTATACCTGAGTAGCATCCTGGAACTGAGTAGTTTCTCTTGGTAACACAACCTCTCTGACCTGTGCAGACTCTATGACCTGCATCTTTTTTTATGGCCTGAATTTCCTTAATTACCAGTGTATTCTCTGTGGTCTTAGAAACTTCTATATCCTATCTGTGACTAATGTATTCTCCATGACATTTATATCATTTATAAGTTATGTAGCCTACATGTCCTGAATAATTCCTATAACTTGTGTAGAATTTATCACCTGAAAAACCTCGATTTTTCACTTAAACATCTCAGCTGATCATATAGCTTGAACTGAGTCAATCTGAAGCCAGTATAGCCCCTATTAATTAGAAGCACCTAACATCTGCATAAACTCTATGGTCAATGTAGCATCTACAATCTGTGTAGTATCCAGGACATGTGTATGACTCATGACATGCATAGCTCATATGGTGTACACAGCCACTAAAACCTGTGTTGCTTATATGGCCTGATTAGCCTAAATGACTTGTGTAATTTCTATGATCTCAGGAACTACTATGACCCATGGTGCCCCTATGATCTGCACAACCTTTATTACCTGTGAAGCCTCTGTGTCCTGAGTGGCACCTAAGATTTATGTAGCTAATGTAGTCTGAATAACCTAAATGACACCTATGGCCTGCAAAGTTTTTAAGTTTTCAATAGTGTCTATCACTGGATTAAACTGTATGACCTTCATATTCTCTATGACTAGAGTACATTTTCTGATGTGTGCATTATTTATGCCCTGAATAGTCTCTATTTCTTTGTAAATTCTATAACTTTTATAGGTTATTTGGACTAAAAAGTGTAAATGAGCTTAGTAACTGATATGATTTGTGTATTCTTTGTATCCTGAGTTGCCTCTGTGACATCAATATTCTTTATGAAGTGCATATTCACTATGACCAGTATCATCACTATGGCATGGGTAGCCTGTATGGTCTGAGTAGCCTCTGTGAACTGTATCACCTCTATGACCTGGGTGTCCTCTACAGCATAGCCTCTATTGCCTGCATGTATTTATATCCTGAGTAGCCTAGTAGACCTGAAAAACCTCTATGGACTTAGTGGTCTAAATGACCTTAGTATGCCCTATAATATTCATAGGCACTATGAACTGCATAACCTCTATAATTTGAACAGGGTCTCTGGCCTGCATATACTCTCTGACTTGTACCACTTCTATGGCCTGAGTACCCAAATTATCATAAAGTTCATATGACCTGTGCTGTTTCTGTAGCCAGAATAGCTTCTATACTTGCATAGCATTAATGACCTGTGTATCTTCTATGGGTGTAAACAATCCCTATGATCTCTATAACCTTATGAACTGAGAAACATAAATGACCTCAATAGGCACTTTGAACTTTGTAGGCTCCATGAATCATGTAGCCTCCTTGACCTGCATAGGACTTATATGCACAGTAACCTACCTGGCCTGAGTAGTGTCTAGATCCTGTTAACCTCTGTGAATTGCATACCTCTTTGACATGCATAGACTCTATGATCTCTGTAGACTTTATGACTTTTACTACTTACTCTCTGACCTAAGTAGCTTCTTTAGCCCTCATAACCTCTGATTTATGCAGCCACTATGGTCTGTGTAGCCTCTATCTCTAATGTAACCACAATAACATTCAGAGCCTCTATAATCTGTGAAGCCCCCTGCACCTGCATTGCCTATAAGACCTGAATTGTCATTATAATCTCAGAAGTTTTTATAACCTGAAAAATTTCTATGACTTGTACTATATTATCTGTAATATGTATGGTTTTCATGACCTACTATAGACTCCCTGTCCTGCATATCCTCTCTGGTGTAAGTAGCCTAAATGAACTGAGTAACCCATATGACCTGTGTAGTATTAATAGTCTGAATGGTCTCTATGGATTGAGAAGCCCTTATGAATTGTGTCAACTCTGGGACCTGAGCAGCCTCAAAAAATTGAGGTTTTATGGCTTGCATAGTCTCTACAGTATGAGTAAACTCTATGACCCTATATCATTTATAACTCATGAAGCAACTACTACCTATGTAATCCTGACAGCCTTTATGAATTCCACAGGCTTATGCCATGTGTAGATATTTAATTTGTAGCCACTAAAGACTTGGTAGGCTCTATGACCTGAACAACCATTGTGAGCTGGGTATCCTCTGTGATCTGCGTAACTCCTACTACCTAAGTAACATGTATGACTTGCATATTTTCTGTGTTCTGAAGCCACTGGTCATCCTTATCTTGATGACCTGAATAACTTTTACTAACTGACTAACCTTTATGTCCAGTGTACTTTCTAAAACCTGACTATCCTCTATGACCAGCATAACTTTTAGGACCTGTACAGCCTCTAAGAATTGTGTGAGTTTTATGACCTGAACAGCATAATAAAATTTCAGAAAGGAAAGAACATTATCTCTATGGTGTGTTCATGGCTTGGCCCCAGGATATGAGTTGGATATTAATTAAACAAGCTCACAGCCCTTCTCCCAGGCAGGGATTTCATGCATCCATCTTCTTGATTAACATTATAGTATTGAAATTACCCTTCCTGGAAAGTATTACAAGTATATGAATTGGTCACACCTTGGGAGCGAGGAAACACGGCAAGGGTATTCCTCTGTAATAACACTAGGAGAAACTAACAAAACATAGGAAAGTTATCACTAAAGTAGAAGATCACCAGAATTACAGTTGTTCAACATAAACTGCCAGGTGTAATTCCAGGCAGGAAGGAGGGGGAAAAATCCGATGAATGAGAACTGCTTTTCTTAGGGAATTGACATGATCTTGTTCCAGAAAGAAATTATTATGTAAAGTATCCAGGACTCTATCCCAAGTTCCCACAATTCTGATGGCTATTCTCTACCACATTTAGAGCACTGAAAATTCCCAAGGTTAGACCAATGACAGAATAGATTTGTCCCACCTGAGGAACCAATGACTGCACTAATGGAATTGTCTCTCTGGAACAGTGGTAGCAGGGAAGCTAAAGATTTCAACAGAGTTCGTGAACAACCAGGATGCAAAATTGCAAAATACATGTAGCTTAACATTCATCAACTTAGTTTTCAACAGGTACAACTTTATGACAAGGGGCTTACTCTTTCTTGTTTAGGCTGAGGAAGAGGTGGATTGGTTCTGACTGGGATGTCATGTAACAAATGAAGGATAAGTGAGGTAGGCTGAAATAAAATGTTTTAGCACATAATAAAGGAGACTAATAAAATTAAAATACCAGTGGTAGATATCCTGAGACCATTACTGTACAAACAAGGGAGCATGAAATTCCCAGAAGGTGGAGAAAAGTTTATCAATGAGAGCAAGTTCCTTGGCACCAGGTTGGAGTCAGTATTTTAGATTCACAGACAGAGGGCTACACCCATTGTTGAGTATTTGAATGACAAATTTGGAGGTTTTGGGAGTCTCCTTAGTGACCTGTTTGGCCTCTGTTGCCCAAGTATCCTCTATGACCTGAGAAGAATCTATGACATAAAAGAAAGAAATTAAATATATACAAATGAGTAAAGAAGAACTCAAATTATCACTATTTGCCAATGATATGTTTCTACATTTGGAAGATCCAAAAATTCCACCAAAAATCTTCTGGAACAAATAAATGAATTCAGCAAATAGCAGGATATAAAATCAATACCCATAATTCAAATGCATTCCTATACATCAGCAATGAATCCACTGAAAGAGAAATAACACTACAATGTTCATAATCATCTCAAAAATAAAATACTTGGGAATCAATGTGACAAAACAGGTAAAAATTCTCTACAATGAAAACTACAGAACACCAAAAAATAAAGAAATTGAAGATCTTAGAAGATGGAAAGACCTCACATGCTCCTAGATAGGCAGAATTTATTTGATCTTTTCATGTTAATCCCTAAAATTTTTCAAAGTACTTTTCATGGATTTTTACCATCTTCTCTGTGTGGTCAACTTTATTTTCAACATTAAATATTTTGTCTTCATTTTCTAAAGTTCTGTCTTCCAAATTGTCTAGACAGTGTGTGATATTTTCCATTGAATTTACAATTGACTAATTTATAATTGATTGATTCCTTCATTTTGAGGATTTCTACTTGCTTTTTCCACAATCTCTAACTCCTTATTGATCTTTCAATTCTTGTATTTCTCTTTGATTTAACTCTGTATACCATCCTGTACTTGGCAGATCAAATTGACTATGGACATTCTAAACTTCTTGGACATTTATTCTATTGTTCTGTCAGTGGCTTCTTTTATTGGGGAATCTTGTTTGTGGTGTTTCATTCCATTAATATTTTATGTTGTAACCCCAGTTGCAGCCAAACCTATAGGTACCCTGGCATTGAACCTCCAGGTCCTGGCTGGTGTCCCCAGACGGGGGCAGTGTACCCCAAAATGGCAGTGGAAGCAAACTATTGCTACTCCACACAAACCTACACTGTGGCCAGTGTCTCAAAATTGGTGTGGATATGTGCAATGAAACCTGGAGTGTTCCTGGCAATACATTTCTGAACAGTGGTGGAAGTGGTAGTAGCAGGAATCAGTGGCAGCAACCAGGGGGTCAGCAACAGCTGCAGACATCAGTGGTGTTGGCAAAAGTTAGGAGAACTATGGCAGCAGTGGCAGCAGCAGTGGCTCGGCTGCAGCTGCAGCAGCACCCAGAGAGAACTCCGGGTGACTTTCTGGGAGTTGCAGTGGTTTTGGTGAAAGCAGTGTCAGTGATAGCAGGAGCAGCAGCAGCAGCAGTGTAGATGGCAACCAGGCATTTGAGGCAGTGATGAGGGCAGCAGTGACTTCTGGGTCTTGTCGGCTGTGACAGGGTCAACATCAGCAGCAACACCCAGAGAAAAGACCTCCAGGCACCCATGGCAGTGACTTCAGGGGCAGCTGGGCCCCAAGAGAAAGTTTCAGGGAAATGGCAGCTGCACTCAGGAAAAAAAGTGCCTGAGCACTATTGCCCTTCAGTCTGATTGGATGAGTTTGGCGTTGTAATCTATGCAATTGCCTAATTTTAAAATTGAATCAGGCAAAGGGAATGGCTATAAATAAAATGCCTACAAATGTAGTCAAATAAGGCTATATTCTGAAAGAGGATCGCCAGACTTTTCATTTCTTACAGTAGCACTTAAGATATGCATAAATTCTGTTACCCTTATGGCCTGTATGATGTGCATCTATTCTATGGCCTATCCTTTGTACCCTGCATAGCCTCCAGAAACTGAGTAGTTTAAAAAAACCTTGGTATTTTGAACTTATGTAACCTCTATGATCTTCATACCCACAGTATCCTGAGTAGCACAAATGACTGTATTATCCCTGATGAACTATGTAGTGTGCATAAATTGAGTAGCTTAAATAAACATATTACCCCTATGAGTTGTGTAACCTCTGTGGCCTGATTATACTGTATGACATATATGATCTTTATGACTTCCATATTCTCTATGGACAGAGTAACCCAAATGTCCTGAATATATGCTATGACTTCCATACCGAGTATGGACTACTTACCCTCTGTGTCTTTCATAGTACCTATTGCCTGGGCACCCTCTATGTCCTGATTTAACAAAGTGATCCAAGTAGACTTCATTACATGTATGTATTCTATAACCTTTAAGGACTCCATGACCTCTGGAATCTCTGTGTCCTGAGTTGTCTCTATGAACCATGTAGCCTCTATGATCATTGTAGTCCATATGTCCTCCACAACCTTTTTCACTGAAGAGACTCTATGCCCCAGATAGCCTCTGTGACACAAGTGCATTCTATGACCAATTCAGCCTTTATTACCTGCAAATCCTTTCTGGCCTTCATTGTGAAATGACCTTAGTAGCTTCCATGACCTTTAAAAAGTGAGTAGTCACTATGACCATTATAAGTAGCCATTATGACCTGGGTAAACTATGATTGTGTACCCTCTATAGACAGTGGAGCTTGTTACTGAAAGTTTGGTTCTTGTTCCATTGCCTAGTCAATAAAGATAATAGAGTTTTGAAAGAAGGAAAAATAAGGTTTATTGCTTTATATGCAATGCAGTAACAGAGAACTCCTGACCCAAATGCTGTGATTCTGCCTATCAGGGAGAACAGAGAGTTTTTGAAGGAGTTATTCATTTAAAGGTCTTTTCTGTAGTCTACTGTGACTCACTTACTAGTTTTGGGACAAGCCATTCTTTCAATTTTGTGCCATCCCTGAAATCTGAATTACTTGACTCCTCTGTTGGTTATGTGCTCAAATACAGATAACTTGGCCTTGGACAAGGCAAAGATAATGTTCTTCTTCCACTCAGGTTAGGAAGGGGAAGAGTGTGAAAAGGTAAAGAAAAACTTATCCATTTTAAAATAAGCCTCAGTGGAAGTGCAGTAAGGCTATATTAAAATCATTAGCTGGACCACTATTACTTAATGATCTAAGCAGCCCAAATGACTTGACCAGTCCATGTGACTGGTGTGACTTGAGTAATCTCTATGAGTTGAGTAGATTAAATGACCCAAAATATACTTTTCTATATTTTCAATTAAAAGTTTTCCTATATTGTTTTTCATATGTAATTCTTCAGTCCATTTTGAATTGATTTTTGAATATGTTGTAGAGAGGTAGCTATTTTTTATATGGATTTGTATTTTTATATGGATTATCAATTCTGATGTGGTCTTGTTTGTGCTAAGGTGAGTCAACAAGGTTCTCACTCTAACTCATGGTTTACTGTGAAAGACAACAAAAAAAAATGACCCACCTGTTCTTTCTGCCCCTTCCCACATTTAAGGCAATGAACACCTTTATTTCCAGGATAGCTGTGTGGTAATGATAGGACATAGGTGCTTGGACCTTCTCTTATTGGGACATTTTATTTACACTAACTTCATAAAGTTTTCATACCATTCTCTCTTTGCTAATGTAGGAGAAATGTTTGACAGGATGCACTCTATTCTCTGAGGTTTCATTAGAACTCATTTGTAAAGCATTTACATACACTGGGGAATGGGGTGTGTAGTGGGAGTGTGGTGGAGGGCAGTTGTGACTGCCAGTCCAATTTCTTTATTGTTTTTGGCTTATTTATTATTCCAAAAATACTTTAAGTCCATTTTAATAATATTCAATGTATATTGGTTACTTTCTGCTATTCTTTCTACTTCATCTTGGTTTTTAATTATGACTTCATATTTGCATTAATGGTACTTTTATTTTTTTTCTTTACATTTTTTGCCATGTCATGATGATGCCCAGGACATCACATATGCTAGATAAGTACATTGCCACTGAGAAACATCCCCAACCCTAGTATATTATATTTGTCAGTTTATTTCATAATTTTTGTGCTCTTATTTCTCTTTTTTCATTCCTTTCTTCTGGGTTCACTTCCTTTTGAGAGTAAGCATATACTAGTAATAAACTTTTTGTTGTTTATCTGAAAGCATTTGTTACTCTGTTTTGTCTTTACTGCTGAGGAGTACAGTACAGGTGGGAATAGAATCCCCAAAATGTTGCTTTTCCCTCCTTCTTTGGGACAGCATCTCTTTATGTTCCCCAGGTTGACCTTGAACTTCTGGGTTCAAGTAATCATCCTACCTCAGCTTCCCAAGTAGTTGGGATTTCAGGCACCAGGTATAAGAAAGGCAATTTATTTTTTGTGCATCTCACATTTAATTATTATACCTATTGTGTGGTTATTTGAAAAAATGCTCATCCTCCTCTAGAATGACTTTTTCTTGTTTTGTTCTCTGTTGTATTCTCAATCATACAACAATGCCAGATACACAGTTTCTAATTCATTATTATCATACAAAATCATTATCAATGGTTCAATGAACTTAGGATGGTTTTGGTATATCTTTGATTTCCTTTCATCTTCTGCCATTTTCTCTATTACCTAATTGAGTAAACTGCATTCTACTGCATATTTAATTTTGAAATTTAACCAAAAATTTAATTCTCATTTTCTGGTTATTTCCAAAACACAAAAATCAATGTCTTTGTGAACATTGTCATTCATGATAGACTTGTGATGTCAATACTGACAAACAACAGGTGAAGGCCATGAAGAGACAGCTGTGTGCACAAGTAACCTTATAAGAGAAACTACCACAGAGTTAACCACTTAAATAAAACCACTGGCCTGATATGCAGTCTTTCAAATCCAATTCTATCAAACATTTAGCTCTTTCCCTAAGATTAGATTGAGTAATTTTATATTTATTAATTAATGTCTAATAATTGTAGCCATTCAACAATCAGAGCTCACTATGTCTCAAATAACTCCAAAAGTGCCAATTTTTTTATAAAACACTTAAACTGTACATTTTTGCAATTAAACCCCAAATATTCCTCTGCTCTTTGGGTATACCAGAAGTCACCCTGGCCTGGAATTAGTTGTGGTAGGTTGAAATCATTTTCTTTGTTATTTCCCAAATTAAACCTTCTTATTACTTATTATTTCCAAAATTAAACCTTCTTGCATAAAGATTCATTTCTATCCCCCACACCTTTTCCATCTTTAAAGATAGCATTCTAATAAAATTAAGTATGCTTTTCTACCTGGCTAACCACTTCACCAAAAACTAGTGACCATCATTGGTACTGAAGCTTAGAAGATAAGAAAAACCACCACAGTTAATGGGAAATGCTGACAATTTGTATTGGTTATATTTGAAATACATGTATTATGTAGAGACTTAGCAGTCTGCAGTGGAACAAATTTGTATGGATGCTTGTTATGGCAATTTGTTATGGTGATTGCTTGTGCCAGTTGTTTTTCAAACTATGTTTCTGTATTCACTGAATGATCATGCTTTTTTCATTGTGGTTTGGATACAATTTTTAAAAATCACAGTGATAAACTCAGAAAAAGCACATTCTTATTAGAAAAAAAATAGTTCTGAGATTCTATTGTTTATGAAATTCATATTGAAAATATAATCCCACAAAATGTTGATGCAATTTTGCCATCCATATTTGTGAAACAATTGAACACAAGAAATCTAAGCATTCAAGTCTGTTTGAGAAGGATCAGTGTAAAACATGAGACGTGTGCAAATACATGGTTTAGCAAGTATAACTGTAGTAATAGTTTTAAAGATGTTTGAACTCAATGCAAGATAATTTTTCAAGATGTATTTTGCTCTATTTTCATCTTTAAGTTTTTTATGCACTAACAAATGTGAACTAATAAGTGATATATGTCAAATACATAAGTAAATAAGAGGAAGATCAATAGAGTAGAGGGAAGGGAATAGAGGGAGTCGGAGAGATAGAGAGGGAGAGAGAGATGGAAAGCTGAAAGACACTGTATACCAAAATGGAGTAAATAAAATTCCATGCTTGTTTGATTTTGTCCAAATGAAACCACTTACTATGTATGACTGTAATTCTCTAAGTAAAAAAGAAAGCAAAAGCAATATATGGCAGTTTTATTAGAACTCCACAGATAATAAAACAATTCCAGTTTATATCAATGCCATTGCATACTTCAAATAAAAATTCAATTAATTCCTGAAAAAGGTTGTTTTTAATTTAATTTATGAAATCACAACAGTCACTAGAATTTCATTTAGTCAAAATTTAATCTGACATCACTCTGAATGCTAAGTTAATATTACGTATCATATTCTATCAACTGAAACAGAAGTTGCAGTTATCAATGTCTATACACACACAAATGAACCCACACAGAGAGACACCCAACATAGACTGAATGAAATAGAATTGCAAAATTTTAGTTCTGTAGCTCTTGGGAAAAAAAAAAACAAATTTCTGCATGATATTAGGTCCTTTTGCTCTTTGGAGCCATTATCAGTAGCATTGAAAAATATATGCCCTTTGAAGAACTGTTTTATAAATCAATCTAAAGATCTCAGTGTGGCATTTAACATTTTGAAAACAATATCCTATGTTTTAGTTGATATTTACTCAAAGTCAGAAATTTTAATCAAATAATCAGTTAATGGGCAGCTAAAATATAATCCTTTAAGCTTTTAGCCTATTGAGATAATTCAGAACAAAGTTTGAAATATGAAAAAAAGAATAGTGGGATGACTTTTTCTTACATAAATATTCATGAAAAAAGACACTGGAAGAGAGGGGCAGAAAGACAATACCTGCAAACATTTAGGTTTTGAAATATTCTGTTCTCCAAGAGCAGACTCAGATGGCACCAACTGCAACTTCCGTCTCAGGTCCCTAGGGGGCGCAATCAGCACAGGAAGTCACTGGATCCCCAGCGAAATTGCAGGTGGGTGGGCGGGGTGAGTTTGAAAATAGAAGAGCACGGGGGGCAGCTGGGGCAGTGTCACCTCTCTCCACCAATCCATGGCGGACTGCGGGTGCAGCAGTGGCCCAGCAGCTTGTGCTGAGGATCTGTGCTTGGGTCATGGCGGCAGCGGTGTCTCCTTGAAGCGCCTGTGCTGGGTGCACGCTCTTTGTTATCAGTGAGAGCGGCCAGAAGTCAGGGCAGAGCAACCTGTCCCCGACAGTCTCCCCGGACCCTAAGGGCTCCAGATACCCTCTTCAGTTATGCTGCCCCACTGCAGAGCTCATTCCCACCCAAGGGGCAGCCGCTGCGGCCTACCCCCGGTGCTAGGGTTGCTCGGCTATTTGTTCGACTACAGCGCAGTGCCCCCTTAACTGGCAGGTCCAGGGGGACCCTGGTGCTGACACTCTGGGGCCCAGTTCAGCACAGAAGACCCATAGACCAGCACGCGGCAGTGGGCAAGGTTCAGCCCAGGCGACCTGAGATCTTGGACTCTGCAGGACTCCAGTTGCATTAGTTCCAGGCGCTGGGCAAAGTATGGGGTCATTGGGAGATGGTGGAACTGGCCTGCTCGTGGGCCCAGGGGCGGTGGAGCCTCCTCAGTGGCCTAGGGTGTGTACAGGCCCAGGTGCCACCCAGGTGGCCTAGGGTGGGCACAGGCTGGGTGAGCTCTGGCTTGTGGGCCTGGCCCCAGGGGCACAGTATCATGAACTTTGCGAGCACAAGCACCTGGGTCCCCACCTTTCTCTAGGAGTCACCCAGTCGGGACTGCGAGTCGCTAGGTCTGAAGGCCGTGAGTGGGTGATGCGGTGTGCCTTTAATTCTGGAAGAATCTAGGAGAAGGAAACTGAGCTAGCTAGAGTGCACTGTGCTGCTGCTCTTTCTTCCTTAATCAAAGCCAGGTGAAAACTTTAAAACTGCAACCCTGCCCTTCACTCCTTGAAAGAACATCACAGACCAATCCCATTACTCTGATTAAAGGTGGGTTGATTAGTGTCTGAATCTCAGCATCACAGTCTTGTTAACTAAGAATTAGTGACATCCATGGTGGACTTCAAGTGTCAAGTGCCAGTCACTAAACCGACCCTTTCAGACCTCTGCCCTGGACTCTGTCCTCCATGCCTCACAAGGCCTGGTTCCTCACCCCAAATGGGTGTTGGGCAATCCTTGAAGCAAAACTGTCAGCGTCCACAGCTTTGCCACTCCACTGTTTCTCCCTCTGTTGACTATTTAGAATACAGTAGTGATCTCCAAAATAGGGGAGAATGCTGATTTCAAATGACCTTTTTTAAAAGGAGGTGCAATCTCTTGTGCAAGAGCTTTCCCACCTAAATCTGAATTTCCTGACTAAATCTTTATCAATCCTGCTAGTTGCATCTTTCACAGAAGGCCCTTTTTGATAGGGGTCTTTAAAACACAGTAGTGAACTTGATTTGCTGCTAACTACTTTAGAAAAATTAGCTGTACTACTCATTACCTCTCTCCTGAAATACTGGCATGCTAGGAAACTGTGTACTCTGGGTTTAAAAGCAAAAATTATTTTATCATTATTTAATATTCTTAAAAATCTACCAGTTTTAAGTTGTTGTAAAAACATAATCAAAATACTGTAGCCATCTTTCTCATGCATCATCTTGATCTTGATATTCCCCTATCTAAATACCTTTGTGGCCAGTGCACTCCTTAAGCTATAGAGTGCATTTCTTAATCCAGTACTTAGAGATTTCCATAAAATGTCCATAAACTATGTTTTCCAACAATTTCAAACTATTTCTCAATGCAAATATCCCCTTTTAGCTAAATGTACTTCAGAAAAGCCTGGGTTTTCCCATCTTTGCTTTTTGAGTTCATATCAGTTCACCCATCCCAATTGTCTGCTCTGTTGCTCTAACTGGGGCCTATGCCTCATAACCTTCAAAACACAACTTTTCAAAAATCCTTTCCTGAATACAACCTAGCCTCTGGTGCAATTTTTTCCTCTGACTGGTGACTTATTTTCTAAATTTATGTACTAAGTCATATACTTCTATTGTTGTCTTGAGCAATTTTAAAAACTTGTTTTGTGTAGCATATTTTTCTCTTTATAAAATTCTAGTAATAAGTGCATAACATAAAATTTTCTATTTTAATGAGTTTCAAGTGTAGTTTTCAGACCTTAAATAAGTTCACATCATTGTCCACCTATCTCTGTCTTCAGAACTTTTATTTAAGCATATTAAGCAGGTTTTATTTAAAGGTAATAATACAGACTTCTACCGGGAGGAAGAAGGGGGCCATGGCTGATGTTCTAAAGTTCCAAGAAGTGAGCTTCTAGGGGCAGTCTCCAACTTCCAGAGGCAGATGTCTTCATGGCTTTATTTTCTCGATTTGACCAGATCCACTATTTCTACACTAACTACCTGTCCTTAATTCTGGCTTCATTTCCCCCTTTTGCTTCAGGAACTCCTTACTGCTGTAAGAAAAAGGGGAAGCCAATCATTCTGGCTGCTTTGAAGCTGGAAGGGGGCAGTAAGGGGCAAGCAGTTTGGGGTTCCCTTTTAAAAATCAGGTCAATCATGGGGCTCAAGGTAGAAGTCTGGTTGAGGAAGAGCAGGTTGTAAAGTCATCTGGAGGTGGGTGCTTCTATGAGAGAAGAACAAAAAGACATGAATACTGAGATGTGGTTAGTACAAAGTAAATGTTGTAGCAAGTAGAACATGCCAATGAATACAGTGAAAATGACAGAAGTCAATAATTCCTCACCAGGACGAGGAAGAACTGAGAAATTGTTCCCATAATAAGGCCTAACAAAGACTGGAGAGGACAGGCCTGTATTTGGGGACTTTAACACTGTTCAGGTTATCAGGAATGTAAACACAACATTTAACTCTTAATGTCATTGATATCCCCAGAAAATATAGTTAAGCTACTTAATGTCATCTGATTTTTTAAAAATATCCCTTTATTGATATAATCTGTGTTTAATAGAGATCTCTATACTTCTGTATCTTAGGGCTAGATAATCATACTAGCAAACATAGATTAAGCCTACCTGTGTAAACTGTAAAATTTCTGACTGGCAGTGTCTCCTGATAGTTATCAGGCACATTTGTCTAAGAATCTTCCACTTTGTAGCTTCCAGTCTTTATTCTAGTGGGCTAACACAAGTGTACATCTTAAGTTACATTTAACTCTTATTTCTTTTAAATGCCCAAGAATGGCTGTGTTTTGGTTTAACTGTTTTGCTGGGTATCTAAGATCAAGCTGGTCAAACTGATTTGTTCCTGTCTGTTAAAGAGTCAGCTGAGTTCCCACAGTGGTCACTCATAGAGAACTTAAGAGCAGTTCTTAGCTCCACCAGTGCCATTGGCTAGGCAGGTCTCCTCGATGAGGTGGCTTCCTTTGGAAGCATCAAAAGATGTCTCCCTTTTTCCATGACCCTCCTTTGCACTGATTGACTTTACATCCTCTAGTGTCCTCATCAATCTCCTTGATCAGGTGGTTGTGTGACCCAGAGTTGCAACACTCCTAAGAGAAGTCCTCTTTTTTCCTGGTTCAGGCTGACTGAAGGCAAAAGATCCAAATACTGGTCTATATTGCCCTCTGTATTTAATCTTAATCTCTAAATTTGATTTTAATTATCCAAGAAGCCAATCTCACCAGTCATAAAGTAAGAGTACTGGACTTTAACTTCAATGTTTATAACTTTACAGTTATTTACCCCTTTTATCTAACTGGAGTCTGTATTAGTACTGGAAGTTACCACTATCTGTTCTATAGGTGTCCTAGGTAATCAAGTTACCTAGGTTTTGTGTTCTTGAAGCAGCTACTTCTGCAAAACATTAACAGATAACTGTATTAGGTTCCCATTCTGACTAATTCCCAGAGACTCAAAGTGAACACACGGTAATGCAAATCCACAACAAGGTTTTATTAAGCAAGCTCGAGCCTGGACTGCAACCAGCACCTCAGACCGATACAATGGCTGGGGAGAAGCGGCCCAGAGTGGTGAGAAAGCACTCTATTTAAGATTTTTTTTAAGCATTCATACACAAGGACCTGTACATTATTGGTTAACATTCAGACAGCTAAATATTTGTCCTCTTTTGGTTTGGTCCCTCTACTTTATTTGAATCTTATTGGGTCCCACCAAAACTGAATGGTCCTAGAGGGAGCACAGGGGAGGGAAGGAATGAATTATGAGGGAGGGGGGTCAGGGCTAGTTTCCCCTGTCCTTGATAGATGGGGTCTTCATACATCTGCACATTCCTCAGATAGCTATCTCTGAACAGCCTTGATAAGCCTGGGACCCAGCACATCCTATTTGACCTGTATTGGCCCTCAAGGGCACCACTGTGGCTGCCAGCATCCTCAGTGTTTGCATGCCCTTTTCCTGGGGGGGATCGGTTTTACAGGCCAGTTCACGAAATAGCTCATTTATACAAGATGACTGCACAGATGGCACCCCATTCTCAGCAACAGTTTTACTAAATGAAATTTGCAAGAGTAAAACTATATATTCAACGTGTATAATAGTCATTTTAAATTTTGGCTGAACTATACATTATATCCCCTGTTTGAGATCATAGTAATTTTACAACAAAAACCAATCTTTTGAATATAATTTTAGAGAAGTTGGAGTCCAGCTTATTTTGGCACTCCAAAGCTTACATGCAGTAAGCTGGGAGGCAGAGCCTTATCTCAGGTAAGGCGTGGCTCTTTACAAATCTTAAGGGTTCTAATTATGATGTTGATCTTTGCTTCTTTCTTAAATGTCATTGTCCACCTATCTCTGTATTCAGAACTTTTATTTTTCTGGCAAAACTGAAACTCTATACCCATTAGACAACTTCCTATTCCATCCTTTTCTGCAGTTGCTGAAAATTACAATTTTTTTCTCCAAAATTTACTGTACACCCCAAAGGAAAGGAATTACACAGTATTTTTTGTAACTGACTTATTTCAACTATTTTCCTTAGTATACTATCTTCAGGGTTCATCCATATTGCAGATTATGTCATGAGGACTTTCAGATATTTACACAGTTTCTTTATCAATTCATCTATCAAAGGGCATTGGAGTTGTTTCTATATTTTAACTTCTGTAAACAGTGCTATGAATGTGAGTTTACACATATCTGTTCAAGATTGTGCTTTCATTTCTTCTGGGTCTAGATCTGGGAATGGAATTTCTGGATCACATAGTAATTCTGTTTTTAGCTTTTTGAGAAACCACTGTACAGTTTTCCATTTCAATCATATTATTTTATTTTATGTATAATATTTTAATATTTAAAATTAGATTTTACATAATTTTTTTATATTTACTAGATTGTGAGATTTTAATGGAAGGACTGTGTCTTAAACTCCTGTGTGCTCACCCAACTCCTAGATGATAGTGTCTCTACATTGAGCCTCCCTATTTTTCTTCTCTTACAAATACACACACACACCACCCTGCATCTGCATATTGTCTCTTCTTCCTGAATTAGAAAGTGTTGAATTATTTGTTTCCCTTTATCCCTGTTACCTTATGCCTTATCTTATGCCACCATCATTTCCCAAATTACCACAACAATCTCCTTATTTGTTGGTCCTCCTTCCTGTCTTGCCCCTTTCAGCACATAAGTATTTATAATTTCCATCATTTTAATTTCAGTTGAAGCATCTAATGAATGTAAAATGTTTTTAAGGCACTTTCTTAGTAATGCTTATATATATGTGCATAAGGATAATTTACATGAACTGTACAAATTTCTATGTATATTTATTTTTTATAATTCAGGAACTCCATCTCAGGAAACTTGGCCAAGTGTTTCTTCAAATGATGAATTCAAGAACTATAACTTTCCAAAATATAAACCACATCCTCTAATTAGCCTTGCACCCAGCTATTATTTTAAATGAAAAGGGGAGAAATTATATAATCCTTTCTAATTTCTTCAAGTATTTGTCACAATAAAATTTCCATGCAAATAATAATACATACAATTCTTAAATATTTTGGGACCTAATGTAATTAAATTCCTACCTTCCTTTGTCATATTAATTTTATAATTCAGTAAGAAAAAACAATAAAGTATGAAGTAGCATTGAGTTGTAAATAAAATGAGTGTAGAACTTATGTATTAAAATTTTAGAGTTTATCTAGAAAGCTCCTTTTCCCAGAAAAAAAGCATTGATTAATTCCTTATTTGGTATCATAAAGATCATGATACATTTTCATTTTGCTTTCCACAGAATTATTCTCTATTTACTCACAAAACACCTAAATGTTATAAGTAAAATTTTGACTCTGATGCTTACATCAGATGACCCACATGTATTTTCTTCAGCATTACTGACATAATTTCTATTTGAAGATTATAAACTGTGACTCCACAGCAAAATGTAACATCCTGAATGTCAGCAGTTCAGTTGAAGTTTCTTCTCACAGCTACATCCAGATCAGTCCAAAATTCCCAGTAAAATTGGCCTGAATATTTTGGCTTGTGGAATGCATTATATTTGCAGTAATATAGAATAACCTCTTGACTTTATTTTCCATTAAAATTTTTAAGTCACCAAAATATCAAATTAAGGACATTGTCTATTTTAATTAAAAAATTCACATTACTTACAACATAACACACTTCTTGTACTTCCATTTCTTCTCAAACTGTGATGGGCTGACAGATCTGACTTCATGAGAATGTTATAGGCCAGACTCTAAGGGAAATGACTAAACACACTCCATTTTGCTCTGAGACTCCATGTTATGTAGGAAATAAGCTTCTCCCATGGGAACACCCCGCCTCTGTACCCATCATGAATTACTTGGTGTGATATGTTTAATAATATACAATGGGAACTCCTATGTAGTAAAGAATTGCTCTCCTTTCATTCCTATTACTCCTAAACAATGTACCATATGAACAGTGATTGTGTGGATGCTAGTAACCATTTTTTCATTTGTACCTAGGTAAGGGTCATTTTGACCCACTTCCACCTCTGTTGATGATCTCATGATGTTAGTTTGTAATTTTGAATCATAGCAACAGACACTTATGATTGATGTGATTTTTGATATAATAACCCCTACAACCCTGTGGTTGGAGCTTTTCTTCCAATAGCCATTTTTTGGGACATTTTGTGAGACAGTCAGCTGGTCGACTTATTAAAGACTCTCAAATTTGGACTTCTCAGTGGTGATCGGTCTGTTCTTAAGTTGCGCCCCATAACAAAACTAGGAAATAATAGCAAATCATTTCTGATACCAGAAATATTTTTAAATATTTGTATGTACTGATAGTTCTTATTGTTAGTATAAAACCTTATATTCTCAGTTAGACATTCTAAGGAAGATAGTCATGTATGCTGACATATTTTGGTCTCTCCAAAGCAGTATAATTCATATTTTCTATATTATATATATAGATATAGATATGGTGCATATATATATATATATATATATATATATATATATATATACCAATTCCTATGGTAATGTTCAGTGTGAAGCAGATTGTCCATGAACTTAACTCCAAGCTTGTCAGTTCCTAGGGTCCTCTGGATGTGTACCAGAATGGAAAAGTGCTGAAGACTGGAAGATTCTGGAGAATGTCTAGGTTTCCAGGATTCCTCGGACCCACTTAGAACATTCAGGGGAGAATATTTATCTGCTTGTAATGGTACTTTTGTCAGTGAAAGTCAGTAAAAGAACCTCTGATTTCTCAAACATAGAAAATCCCATTAAAATAATCCCTACCTCCATTATTCCCAGTTATGTTAATTTCATAACTACAATTAGCATTCTTTATTAACTTTTGGCTTGGTTGTCTTGATTAATGAAGTTGTATAAAGTTATGCACATTTAAATTGAGCTTAGTACCTTCTAGTAACCATTCCTATTAAATTCTATTGAATGACTTGTGTCTGTTCTTACCTTGAATCACACTGATATATTTTGGGGTCCCTTTTCTTTGTTTTTACCCATATGATAGGAAAATGATGCTTTTATGCACTTGCCTGCATTTCAATACTGTGAACGTTGATGTAGTCATTAAGCTCTTCTTATGGAGGTCACTTAATTTTGAGACAGAAAGATGACTCAAATTCAACAGCTTTAATATTTTTCTTGAACATTGAAAATTTGAACTGAAGTTATTTATTGCCTCTTCCTAAGGCAATGACAAGATAAACCTCTTTAGACTAAAATAGTTTTGAGTCTCTTTGAACTCAACAAAAGTATCTGTTTTAGGTCACTTACATTTAGCAAACAAAAACACTTAGGAAATAGTTTTAGCTGAAAAGTTTCTATCAGCTAAGATGAAAATTGTCACATTTTTTATTGTTATATCTAGGTTAGACTGTGAAAGAATTGAGATAACAAAATTTGTACAGGTAAGTCACATCTTTGTAATTCTTAAATGTCATTATGCCTCGGTTTCCTCATATGTACAATGATAATTATTATTTATGGTAGTTTCCAGAATATTTCAGGAACATGCTTAAGTTAAACATATATATATATATGTATATATGCAAAAGTATAATGTATAATACATAATACAACATGTTATATTTATTACATAGTTTCTCTTAATGACCTGGATCTCTGATTGTGACCAAGAAGAGCTGCTGTCATTTATCAAGTTTGTGAAGGCCATGTTCTCCAAATTTTTGTTCTTATGTTCTCTTTTTACTTATAGTTAACTGCCTTTCAGGTTACTGCAGCTCCAAATACCACTCACATTTCCTCCAAAGCAAGAAGAAGTGGAAGGAAAAGGGTGGTACCAGCCACATTTACCTTCTTATATTTTGAAAGCAAGGCTTTAAGTAGAAACCCCTGAAAGGCTCTTCCCAAGTCTTATTGGCCAGTGTATTAATTGTAAGAGAGGCTGGAAATTGGGAGCAGGATTGTGGTAATTAGCCTAAACTTAGAAACAGTCCTGATTTATGATCCATCTGTCAATTAACAAGGAAAAGGGACAGTGGGTATTGATAGATTACTAAGAACATCTGCCATAAGGACACTGAGTGTATTGCCCCCAGTCCTTGGTGATTCATGAAGAAAAGTAAAAGCAAAGGTTGAATATTTTAATATTCATCGATTCAGAAAATAGAGGAATCTAAAATTTTACTTGAGGTCTAGACTTATCTTGAAAATGTGGAACTGAGATATAATTATTACTGTATAATTTCAATTGCAAATCAAATTCAAGTATATCTGGAGTACTCCAAATCAGTACTTAAAATAGTACTCGTATTAAAAAACACATGTTTTTTAAAAAAACTCTAAATACTGATTTGTCTTTGCCAACTTTTATAGTAACTCAGAGTAAAAGTTAATGAAACAGTTCTTTGCTTTTTTACAGTTTGAATCTGAGAAAAGTATTTCAGCAGAAGAGGCCATGAAGTATGCATACTTTCAAAATCTGGGCCCAAGAATACCTGCTTTACCAAAAAGTAAGAAAATACAAAGTTTCCCCTTTTTGTATTAATTTGTCTAGTATTGGGGAATGAAATGGATTAGAGGTTTAGAAAGAGAGGGTTGCTGATTTTAAATCTGAAACATAGGTCATTTTCAAAAGTAGATCAAATTATTTTAAAAGAAGGAGTCCCACTGTACAGTTTTTCAAATCAGAAATAATTTTCCATTCTGTATAAATTTTTTAATATATATAATTTCACTTTTCTAAGAAACTGTAGACATATATGTTTTAAATTCATTTTTACTGAAAACAAATGGATACATCTTGTTTCTCTGTTTGTACATGAAGTAGAGTCTTGTCATTTATGTAATCATACGTTTACCTAGGGTAATAGTTTTGATTCATTCTGTTATTTTTTTCTTCCCCCACCTCTCCCACCCCTCTTTTCCCTCTACACAGTCCTTCTTTCCTTCATTCTTACTGCTCTCCTTAGCCTAAATCTAAACCTAACCCTAAACCTACTGCTAGCCCGTCCCACCCCCCATTATATGTCCTCATCCACTTATCAGCGAGATCATTCGTCCTTTAGTTTTTTGAGATTGGCTTATCTCACTTAGCATGATATTCTCCAATTTCGACCATTTGCCTACAAATGCCATAATTTTATCATTCTTCATTGCGGAGTAATATTCCATTGTATAAATATGCCACAGTTTCTTTATCCATTCATCAACTGAAGGGCATCTAGGTTGGTTCCACAATCTGGCTATGGTGAATTGAGCAGCAATGAACATTGATGTGGCTGTATCTCTGTAGTATGCTGATTTTAAGTCCTTTGGGTATAGGTCAAGGAGTGGGATAGCTGGGTCAAATGGTGTTTCCATTCCAAGCTTTCTGAGGAATCTCCACACTGCTTTCCAGAGTGCTTGCACTAATTTGCAACCCCACCAGCAATGTATGAGTGTTCCTTTTTCACCACATCCTCGCCAACACCTATTGTTGCATGTATTCTTGATAATCGCCATTCTAATTGGGGTGAGATGAAATCTTAGGGTAGTTTTGATTTGCATTTCCCTTATTACTAGGGATGTTGAACATTTTTTCATATATCTGGTGATTACTTGTACATCTTCTTCTGTGAAGTGTCTGTTCATTTCCTTAGCCCATTTGTTGATTGGATTATTTGTATTCTTCGTGTAGAGTTTTTTGAGTTCTTTATAGATTCTGGAAATTAGCGCTCTATCTGAGGTATGGTTGGCAAAGATATTCTCCCACTCTGTAGGCTCTCTCTTCACATTTCTGATAGTTTCCTTTGCTGAGAGAAAGCTTTTTAGTTTGAATCTATCCCAGTTGTTTATTCTTGCTTTTATTTCTTGTGCTATGGGAGTCCTGTTAAGGAAATCTGATCCTGAGCCAACAAGTTGAAGATTTGGACCTACTTTTACTTCTATAAGATGCAGGATCTCTGGTCTGATTTCAAGGTATTTGATCCATTGTGAGTTGATTTTTGTGCAGGGTGAGAGATAGGGATTTAGTTTTATTCTGTTGCATATGGATTTCCAGTTTTCCCAGCACCATTTGTTGAAGAGGCTATCTTTTCTCCATTGCATGTTTTGTCTAGTATGAGAAAATTATATTTATTTGGATTTCTGTCCATGTCCTCTCTTCTGTGCAATTGATCCACCTGTCTATTTTGGTGCCAATATCTTGCCGTTTTTGTTACTAATTCTTTGTAGTATAGTTGAAGTTCTGGTATTGTGATAACCCCTGCTTCACTCATCCTGCTAAGGATTTCTTTAGCTATTCTGTGTTTCTTATTTTTCAGATGAATTTCATGATTGCTTGCTCTATTTCTGTAAGGTAAGTCATTGGGAATTTAATTGTAATTGCTATTGAATCTGTATAGCACTTTTGGTAGTATGGCCATTTTGACGATATTAATTCTGCCTATCCAGGAACATGGGAGATCTTTCCATCTTCTAAGGTTTTCTTGAATTTCTTTCTTTAGTGTTCTGTAGTTCTCATTGTAGAGGTCTTTCACCTCTTTTGTGAGATTGATTCCCAAGTATTTTATTTTTTTCGATGCTATTGTGAATGGGGTAGTTTTCCTAATTTCTCTTTCTGAAGATTCATCACTTATGTATAAAAATGCATTGGATTTATGAGCATTGATCTTGTAACCTGCTACTTTACTGAATTCACTTATGAGTTCTAAAAGTTTTCTGGTTGAATTTCCAGGTTCCTCTAAATATATAATCATGTCATCAGCGAACAGGGATAGTTTGAGTTCCTCTTTTCCTATTCGTATTCCTTTAATTTCTTTGGTTTGTCTGATTGCTCTGGCTAGAGTCTCAAGGACGATGTTGAATAGAAGCGGTGAAAGAGGGCATCCCTGCCTTGTTCCAGTTTTTAGGGGGAACGCTTTCAGTTTTTAACCATTTAGAATGATATTAGCCATGGGCTTAGCGTAGATGGCCTTTATAATGTTTAGGAATGTTCCCATTACCCCAATTTTTTCTAGTGTTTTGAGCATAAAGGGATGCTGTATTTTATCAAATGCTTTTTCTGCATCTATTGAAATAATCATGTGATTCTTAACTTTAAGTCTGTTGATATGGTGAATGACATTTATTGATTTCTGAATGTTGAACCAACCTTGCATCCCTGGGATAAAACCCACTTTATCATGGTGCACTATCTTTTTAATGTATATTTGTATGCGATTTGCTACAATTTTGTTGAGAATTTTTGCATCGATGTTCATTAAGGATATTGGTCTGAAATTTTCTTTCTTTGATGTGTCTCTGTCTGGTTTAGGTATCAGGGTGATATTGGCTTCATAGAACGAGTTTGGTAGGGTTCCCTCCTCTTCTATTTCATGGAATAGTTTGAGGTGTATTGGAATGAGCTCTTCTTTAAAGGTTTTGTAGAACTCGGCTGAGAACCCATCTGGTCCTGGACTTTTCTTTGTTGGTAGGCTTTTGATGACCTCTTCTATTTCATTGCTTGAAATTGGTTTATTTAAGTTGTGTATGTCCTCCTCGTTCAGTTTAGGTAGTTCATATGTCTCTAGAAATTTGTTGATGTCTTCAAGGTTTTCTGTTTTGTTGGAGTATAGATTTTTGAAATAGCTTCTAATTATGTTTTGTATTTCACTCGTGTCTGTTGTGATGTTTCCTTGTTCATTCCGAATTTTAGTAATTTGAGTTTTCTCCCTCTTTCTCTATGTTAGTGTGGCTAAGGGTTTATCAATTTTATTTATTTTTTCAAAGAACCAACTATTTATTTTATTAATTTTTCCGATTGTTTCTTTTGTTTCGTTTTCGTTGATTTCAGCTCTGATTTTAACTATTTCCTGTCTTCTACTACTTTTGGTATTGGTCTGCTCTTCTTTTTCTAGTGCTTTGAGCTGTAGTGTTAACTCGTTTATTTGTTGATTTCTACTTCTTTTTTTGAGTGCACCCCATGAAATAAATCTTCCTCTAAGTACTGCTTTCATAGTGTCCCAGAGATTTTGATATGATGTGTCTTTGTTCTCGTTTACTTCTAAGAATTTTTTTATTTCCCTCCTGATGTCTTCTGTTATCCATTCATCATATAATAGTGTATTATTTAGTCTCCAGGTATTGGAGAAGTTTCTGTTTTTTATTCTGTCATTTATTTCTAATTTCAATCCATTATGATCTGATAGAGTACAAGGTAGTATCTCTATCTTCTTGTATTTACTAACAGTAGCTTTGTGGCATAAAATATGGTCTATTTTAGAGAAGGATCCATGTGCTGCTGAGAAGAAAGTGTATTCATTCTTTGTTGGATGGTATATTCTATATATGTCCGTTAAGTCTAAATTGCTGATTGTGTTGTTGAGATCTATAGTTTCTTTATTCAATTTTTGTTTGGACGATCTATCCAGTGGTGAGAGAGGTGTGTTAAAATCGCCTAGTATTATTGTGTTGTGGTCTATTTGATTTCTGGAATTGAGAAGGATTTGTTTGACGTACGTGGATGAGCCAATGTTCGGGGCATAGATATTTATGATTGTTATATCTTGCTGATTTATGCTTCCCTTAAGCAGCATGTAATGTCCTTCTTTATCCCTTCTGACTAGTTTTGGTTTGAAGTCCACATTATCTGAGATGAGGATGGATACTCCAGCTTTTTTCTGTGTCCGTGTGCGTGGTATGTTTGTCCCCATCCTTTCACCTTTAGTCTATGGGTGTCTCTTTCTATGAGATGAGTCTCTTGCAGGCAGCACATTGTTGGATTTTTCTTTTTAATCCAATCTGCCAGTCTGTGTCTTTTGATTGATGAATTCAGGCCATTAACATTCAGGGTTATTATTGTGATATGATTTGTATTCCCAGTCAATTGACTCATATTTGTTTTTGACATGATTTGGTTTCTCCTTTATTTGGCTATTCCTTTAGACTAGCGCCTCCTGTTGCTGATTTGCATCGTTGTTTTTCATCTCTTCCTCATGGAATATTTTGCTGAGAATGTTCTGTAATGCTGGCTTTCTTTTTGTAAATTCCTTTAGCTTTTGTTTATCATGGAAGGATCTTATTTCATCGTCAAATTTGAAGGTAAGTTTTGCTGGGTATAAGATTCTTGGTTGGCATCCATTTTCTTTCAGGGCTTGGTATATGTTGTTCCAGGCCCTTATAGCTTTTAGGGTCTGGATTGAAAAATCTGCTGATATTCTTATTGGTTTCCCTCTGAATGTAATTTGATTCTTTTCTCTCGCAGCCTTTAAAATTCTGTCTTTATTTTGTATGTTAGGTATTTTCATAATAATGTGCCTTGGTGTGGGTCTGTTGTAATTTTGTATGTTTGGAGTTCTATAAGCCTCTTGTACTTGGTTTTCCATTTCATTCTTCAGATTTGGGAAATTTTCTGTTATTATTTCATTGAATAGATTGTTCATTCCTTTGGTTTGTTTCTCTAAGCCTTCCTCAATCCCAATAATTCTCAAATTTGGCCTTTTCATGATATCCCATAGTTCTTGGAGATTCTGTTCATGATTTCTTACCATCTTCTCTGTTTGTTCAACTTTGTTTTCAAGGTTAAATATTTTGTCTTCAATGTCTGAGGTTCTGTCTTCCAGGTGTTCTATCCTATTGGTTATGCTTTCTATGGAGTTTTTAACTTGGTTTATTGTTTCCTTCATTTCAAGGATTTCAGTTTGGTTTTTTTTCAGTATCTCTAACTCTTTATTGAAATGATCTCTTGCTTCCCGTATTTGGTCTTTTAACTGTTGATTGGTGCGATCATTTAATGCCTGCATTTGCTCTTTCATCTCCTCCTTCAATGCCTGCATTTGCTCTTTCATCTCCTCATTAGCTTCCCTGATCGTTTTAATTACGTACATTCTGTACTCCCTTTCTGACATTTCTTTTGCTCTGCTGTCATTGGGTTTTATTGATGTAGTATCTAGGTTTGTTTGGGACATTTTCTTCCCTTGTTTTCTCATAATGGTCAGTTGTCAGTGGGACCCTGAGATATTGCAGTTTTCCACTATTGGCTTATAGTGTCCCAGTAGATTTCCAGTGTATCACCTCCCAGCCTTCAGTAGCCTGATGTCTTGGAGGAATCTGATAAAGCAGCTCATTCGAAGAATACTGCCCCTAGCCCTCTACTGGTTCCACGTTTTGGAACTGGCTCTGTGCGGAAATGCTCTCACTGTGGGCCTGCACCGTGCAGCTGGCCGTGTGGGAAGAGCCCACTGCCGGAGTGTGGAAGACTACCTTGGGAAGACTCAAGCTGCCCTGCCCGGCTCTGCTAAGCCACCTCTATCTGGGCCTGCCACCCGGGCTGAGCTTTACCCAGTGGGCAGACTCACCCGTGGCTCCACTTCAGTCCGAGTCTCTCAATGCCTCCCCTTCTTAACTCCTGGGTTCTGGAGCGACCGGGGGTGCAGTCTCCCTCTAGGCCACCATCTTGGATCGCCCCGTGAAGAGAGCCCGCAGCCGGAGTGGGCAGAGCCGCCTGAAGAGGTCTCCGGCTGCCCTGTCCTTATCCCTGAGTCTGATTGCAGAACGAGGCTCTCCGCTGGTTCTTTGCAGGAGTACACTGCACTGCAGCAGCTCCGGGACTCGGAGTGTGCTCTGTTCAGACAGGCTCTCACTAGCGGGCCAGTTCCGTTCCGAGAACCTGGAGAAGCTGGCTGTGTGGGCGGGGCCCACCGCCGGAGTGCGCAGGACTGCCTGTGGATGACTCTAGCTGCCCTGCCCGGCTCCGATAAGCCACCTCTATCTGGGCCTGCCACCCGGGCCGAGCTTTACCCAGTGGGCAGACTCACCCGTGGCTCCACTTCAGTCCTAGTCTCTCAATGCCTCCCCTTCTTAACTCCTGGGTTCTGGAGCGACCGGGGGTGCAGTCTCCCTCTAGGCCGCCATCTTGGATCGCCTAAATTCATTTTTACTGTAAACAAATGGGATACATCTTGTTTCTCTGTTTGTACATGAAGCAGAGGCTTGCCATTTATGTAATCATACGTTTACCTAGGGTAATAGTTTTGATTCATTCTGTTATTTTTCCCCCCACCTCTCCCACCCTTCTTATCCCTCTATATAGTCCCTTCTTCCTCCATTCTTGCCCCCCTCCTATTCTTTATATGTGTTATAATCCACTTATCAGTGAGATCACTCATCCTATGGTTTTTTGAGATTGGCTTATCTCACTTAGCATAATATTCTCAAATTTCATCCATTTGCCTGCAAATGCCATAATTTTATTATTCTTTATGAATGAGTAATATTACATTGTATATATATGTGTGTGTATATATATTACATTGTATATATATATATCACAGTTTCTTTATCCATTCATCATTTGAAGGGTGTTTAGGTAGGTTCCACAATCTGGTTATTGTGAATTGAGCAGCTATGAATATTGTTGTGACTGTCTCTGTAGTATGGTGATTTTAAATCCTTTGGGTATAGGCCAAGAAGTGGGATAGCTAGGTCAAATGGTGGTTTTATTCCAAGTTTTCTAAGGAATCTCCACACTCTTTCCACAGTGACTGAACTAATTTGCTACCCCACCAGCAATGTATGAGTGCACCTTTTTCCCTACATCCTCTCCAACACCTATTGTTGCTTGTATTCTTGATAATCGCCATTCTAATGGGGGTGAGATGGAATCTTAGGGTAGTTTTGATTTGCATTTCTCTTATTACTAAAGATGGTGAACATTTTTCATATATTTGTTGACTTCTTGTAGATCTTCTTCTGTGAAGTGTCTGTTCATATCCTTAGCCCATTTGTTGATTGGGTTATTTTTATAATCCATGTAGAGTTTTTTGAGTTTTTTTATATATTCTGGAAATTAGTGCTTTACCTGAAGTATGAGTGGCAAAGATTTTCTCCAACTCTGTAGGCTCTCTCTTCACATTACTGATAGTTTCCTTTGCTGAGAGAAAGTTATTTAGTTTGAATCTGTCCCAGTTTTTGATTCTTGCTTTTATTTCTTGTGCTATGGGTGTCCTGTTAAGAAAGTCTGATCCTAAGCCAAAATGTTGAAGATTTGGACCTACTTTTTCTTCTATAAGATGCAGGGTCTCTGGTCTAATTTCAAGGTATTTTATCCATTGTGAATTGATTTTTGTGAAGGGTGAGAGAGAGGGGCTTAGTTTTATTCTGCTGCATATGGATTTCCAGTTCTCCCAGCACCATTTGTTGAAGAGGCTATCTTTTCTCCATTGCATGTTTTGGCACCTTTGTCTAGTATGAGAAAATTGTATTTATTTCGGTTTCTGTCCATGTCCTCTATTCTGTGCAATTGATCCACCTGTCTATTTTGGTGCCAATACCTTGCCGTTTTTGTTACTAATGCTTTGCAGTATAGTTGAAGTTCTAGTATTGTGATAACCCCTGCTTCACTCATCCTGCTAAAGATTTCTTTAGTTATTCTGTGTTTCTTATTTTTCCAGATGAATTTCATGATTGCTTGCTCTATTCCTGTAAGGTAAGTCATTGGGATTTTAATTTATTTGCATTGAATCTGTATAGCACTTTTGGTAGTATGGCCGTTTTGACAATATTTGTTCTGCCTATCCAAGAACTTGGGGAACCTTTCTATCTTGTAAGGTTTTCTTTAATTTCTTTCTTTAGTGTTCTGTAGTTCTCTTTGTAGAGGTCTTTCATCTCTTTTGTTAGATTGATTCCCAATTATATATTTTTTTCAAAGCTATTGTGAATGGGATAATTTTCCTAACTTCTCTTTCTGAAGATTCATCACTTACATATAAAAATTCATTAGATTTATGAGTACTGATCTTATATCCTGCTACTTTACTGAATTCACTTATGAGTTCTAAAAGTTGTCTCGTGGAATTTCCTGGTTCCTCTAAATTTATAATCATGTCATCAGCAAATAGGGATAATTTGAGTTCTTCTTTTCATATTCTAATCCCTTTAATTTCCTTCGTCTGTCTAATTGCTCTGATTAGAGTTTCAAGGACGATGTTGAATAGAAGTGGTGAAAGAGGGCATCCCTACCTTGCTCCAGTTTTTAGGGGAAATGCTTTCAGTTTTTCACCATTTAGAATGATATTGCCCATGGGCTTAGCATAGATGGTCTTTACAATGCTAAGGAGTGTTCCCACTAAGCCTTTTTTTTCTAGTGTTTTGACCATGAAGAGATGCTGTATTTTATCAAATGCTTTTTCTGCATCTATCAAAATAATCATGGGATTTTTTACTTTAAGTTCGTTGATATGGTGAATTAAATTTTTTGATTTCCGGATGTTGAACCAAACTTGCATCCCTGGGTTAAAACCCACTTGATCGCAGTGCACTTACCTTTTTGATATATTTTTGTATGCAGTTTGCTAAGATTTTGTTGAGAATTTTTGCATCAATGTTCATTATGAATATTGGTCTGAAATTTTCTTTCCTCGATGTGTCTCTGTCTGGTTTAGATATCAGGGTGATAATAGCTTCATAGAATGAGTTTGGGAGGGTTCTCTCCTCTTCTATTTCATGAAATACTTTGAGATTAATTGGAATCAGTTCTTCTTTAAAGGTTTTGTAGAACTCGGCTAAGAACCCATGTGGTCCCGGACTTTTCTTTGTTGGTAGGCTTTTGATGATTTCTTCTATTTCTTTACTTGAAATTGATCTATTTAAATTGTGTATGTCCTCCTGCTTCAGTTTAGTAATTCATATGGCTTTAGAAACCTGTTGATGTCTTCGAGATTTTCTGTTTTGTTGGAGCATAGATATTCAAAATAGCTTCTAGTTATGTTTTGTATTTCTCTCATGTCTGTTGTGATATTTCCTTGTTCATCCCGAATTTTAGTAATTTGAGTTTTCACTCTCCTTCTCTTTGTTAGTGTGGCTAAGGATTTATCAATCTTGTTTATTTTTCCAAAGAACCAACTATTTATTTTGTTAATTTTTTTGATTGTTTCTTTTGTTTAATTTTCATTGATTTCAGTTCTGATTTTAAGTATTTCCTGTCTTCTACTCTTTTTGGTGTTGCTTTGTTCTTTTTCTAATACTTTGAGCTGTAGTGTTAGGTCGTTTATTTGTTGATTTCTTCTTTTATTGAATGCACTCCAGGAAATAAATTTGCCTCTAAGTAGTGCTTTTATAGTATCTATTAGTGAAACTCTGGAATATTGCAGATTTCTTCTATTGACTAATATTGTCTCTGTAGATTTCCAGTAACTCCCCTCTTAGCCTTCAGTAGCCTGAAGTCTTGGAGGAACTTTATAATGTGGTGTTCTTCTCTAGGAAGCTGCCCCTCTAGGGGTGGTGGCCTTTAGGTGGGGTATATTCCCTGTCAGTGGGCAGAGGTGCCTCCACTTATTGACTGATGATCTGCCAAATGGGGACTAGACTGCAGACTTGGGCATGTCTGATCTGGGCCTGTGTCTCTGGTTCTAGTTCCCTGGTGGGAAAGCCTCACCCACCAGGGAAGACTCACCCAGTGGGGAAGTTTCACTGGGCAGTTCTCCTCTGAGAAGTTCCCTTCAGTCCAGAACTACCACCTGTACTGGGAATCCCTCCTCTTCGATGTTCTCAGGGGCCTGATCTACCACCTGGTCTGGGGAGCCTGGCCCTGAGAGAGACTCCCTTGCTGAATGACCCTCCTCTGCTATGATCCCTGGGGACCAGAGCTACCACCTGGGCCTTGGACACTCACTCTGCATGGAAGCCTCTCTCTGTGCATCCCTCATCTGCAATGTTCCTGGTTGACTGGCTTCTCAGCTTCAGCAGGGGAGTCTTACTGGGCCACTCTATTCCACAAAGTTTCCTGTTTTTTGGGACTACTCCACCATCTGAGGAGCCTGACCAGTGGGAGAGATTCACCTGGTGGCTCTGAGTTGGTCTTGAGTCTCTCAATACCTCCTCTTTTTGACTCCTGGGTCTATCAAAGACCCTCCTGTAGGTGTCTCGGGAAGGGAGCTGCCCTTACAATGATGATGGCCATGCCCTCAGGAATAATTCAAAATACCTACAATATCCTATAAAGAAGCCTCTGGGTACCTCCACGATGCAGGCATGCTGTCTCATCTGCTGACTTGCTCCGTGATGGTGACAGACCTCGGCGTGTTGGTTGGACAGGGTCACTCGCTGATGGTGTCTGTCTTTGGCCTGGTGGTTGGGCGGGTTGGCTGCCCACCACCTAGCTTCACAATGCAGGCAGTTGGGTGCCCGCTGGCTACCTCCGAGTTGCAGGTTGCTGGACTCACCCACCAGCTCGCTCCGTGACTGCGACCGACCAGTGATTGACAACATTAATTGTGCCTTGGATTATTGATAATTCCCATTCTGATTGGAGTGAAATTAAATCTTAGAGTAGATTTCATTTCCATTTCTCTAATTGCTAGAGATATTGAACCTTTTTTCATATATATGTTGAGTGATTGTATATCTTCTTCTGTGAAGTGTCTGTTCAGTTGCTTAGTCCATTAATTTATTGGGTTATTCATTTTTTTGGTGTTAAGTTTTTTTGTTTTTTAAATGGTCTAGAGATTAATGATTTCTCCAAGGTACATGTGGTAAAGATTTTCTCTTAATCTCTAGGCTCTCTCTTCAAATTATTGATTGTTACTTTTGCTGAAAATAAGCTAATTAGATTGAGATCATTCCATTTATTGATTCCTGATTTACCTTGTGCTTTAGGGGTCTTGTTAAGGAAATCAGATCCTTGACCAACATGGTAAAGATTTGGGCCGACTTTTTCTTCTAGTTGTCCCAGAGTCTCTTCCAGTTCCAAAATCTTTGATGCACAGTGAGTTGAGTTTCATGCAGGTTGAGAAATAGGGCTTAATCTTATTTTGTTACATGTGGCTTTCCAGTTTTCCCAGCACCATTAGTTTAATGAGGTATCTTTCCTCAGTGAATATTTTTGGTGCCTTTACCTAACATGAGATACCTGTTTTATGTGGGTTTGTCTCTGTGTCTTCTATTCTGTACTACTGGTCTATATGTCTGTCATGGTGAAAATATCATGTTGGTTTAAACACTATGGCTCTATAGTATACTGTTTGAGATCTGGTATCGTGATGCTTCCTGCTTCACTTTTCTTGCTAAGATTTGCTTTGGCTCTTCTGGGTCTCTTAATATTCCAAGAGAATTTTATGATTGCTTTTTCTAGTTCTATGAAGAACACCATTGGGATTTTAGTAGAAATTGCATTAAATTTGTATAATGCTTTTGATAGTATAGCTATTTTGACAATATTAATTCTGCCTACCCAGAAACATGGCAGGTCTTTCCATTTTCTAAGGTCTTCTTTGATTTCTTTCTTTAATGTCCTGTAATTTTCATTGTAGAGGTCTTTCACCTCTAGTTAGTTTGATTCCCAAGTATACTTTTTAGGTGACTGGGAATGTGGTATTGTTTTTATTTCTCTTTCAATGGATTCATTATGGATGTATAGTAATGTGTTTGATTTATGGGCATTGATTTTATATACTGCTGTTTTTCTGAATTCATTTATTCTAGAAGTTATTTCATGGAATTTTTTGATCTTTCATTATAGAATCAAGTCATTGGCAAATGGTGATAGCTTGTTTTCTTCTTTACCTATTTGCATACGTTTAAATTTTTTCTTCTATTTTTTCTGGCTAGAATTTCAAGAACAATGTTGAGTAAAAGTGGTGAAAGAAGGCATTCTTTTCTTGTTCCAGGTTTTAGAGGGAAAACTTTCAATTTTTCTCGGTTTAGAATTATGTTAGTTTTGGGTTTAGCATATATGGCTTTTATGATGTTGAGGTAGGTTCTTACTATCCCTAGTTTTTCTACTGTTTTGAACATGAAGGAGTGTTGTATTGTCAAATGCTATTTCTACAGCTAATGTGATAAATGTATGATTCTTATTTTTAATTCTATTGACATGATAAATTATATTTTCAGATTTCAATATGCTGAACCAACCCTGCATCCCTTGGACAAAATGAACTTGATTGTGGTGCACCATCCTTATGTTTTTGTATGAGAGTTGCCAGATTTTGAGATTTTTGCATCTAGGTTCATCAGGCATATTTTTTTGAAGTTTTCTTTCTTTGATGTGTCTTTGTCTCATTTTGGTATTGGGGTGATAGTAGCCTCATAGAATTAACTTGGAAGGGTTTGCTTTCTATTTCATGGAATAATTTGAGGAGTTTTGGTGTTTGAAGATATTGAAGGACTCAAATGAGAATCTGTCTTATCTTGTATTTTTCTAATACAAGTAGGCTATTAATGGTGTTTTTGATTTCATTACTTAATATTGTTTTGTTGAAATCATGTATGACCTCCTGATTCAGTATAGGTAGGTCATATGTCTCTAGAAATTTGTCAATGTCTTCAGTATTTTCTGTTTTATTGGATTATAAATTTTCACAATAGTTTCAAATTATCTTCTGTATATCAGTTGTGTCCATTTTGATATTTTCTTTTTCATCACATATTTTAGTAATTTGGGTATCCTTTTTTTTACTCTTTGTAGTGCAGCTAGGTATTTACCAATTTTATTGATTTTTTCAAAAACTAAACTTTTGTGTTTTGTCAAGTTTTTCATGTTTCTTTTGTTTCAATTTCATTGACTTTACCACTGATTTTAATTATTTCCTGTCTTGTACTCTTTTTGGTATTGATTTGTTCTTTTCCTAGAGCTTTCAGATGTAATGTCATTTATTTGTTTACTTTTTATTCATTAATAAATAACTCATTGTAATATATTTTCCTCTTAGTATGGCATTCATAATGTACCAGAAATTCTGGTATGTTGTATCCTTGTTCTCATTTACCTCTAGATATTTCATCCTTGGTTTTTTCTACTATCTATTCATCATTCAATCGTGTATTATTTAGTTTCCATGTGTTAGAAATAATTTTATTTTATATTTTATAATTAATTTTTAATTTCAGACCATTATGATCTGATAGAATGCTGGGTATTATCTCCATTTTTTTTTTTTGTGGTACTGGGATTGAACTCAGCACCTTGTGCTTGTGAGGCAGGCACTCTACCAGCTGAGCATTCTCCCCAGCCCTCCATTTTTTTGTATTAATTAAGAGTTGCTCTGTGGCATAAAATATGGTCTACCTTAGAAAAGGATTAATGTGCTACCAAAAAATAAGTATATTCACTCATTAATGAATGAAATATTATATTAACTGCTAAATTTAAATTATTGAGTGTATTATTTATTTCTATGTTTCTTTATTAAGTTATTGTTTAGAAGATGTGTCAAGTAGTGAAAGCCGTGTGTTAAAGTCACCCAGTATTAATGTGTTGTGGCCTACTTGATTCTTGAAATTGAGAAAGGTTTTTTTTTTTTTTTTTTTTTTTTTTTTTGCTTTTTTTTGTTGTTGTACATAGATGCTCTATTGTTTGGAGCATAAATATTTTTAAATATTTACAATTGTTATGTCTTGCTGTTTTATAATTCCCTTCAGTAGAATGAAATGAACTTCTTTATCCCTTCTGATTAACATGGGCTTGCAGTACACTTTATCTGGTGCAAGGATTGAAATCCCTGCTTGCTTATGTAATCCACATGAGTAACTTTTTTTCTTATCCTTTCACCTTCAGTCTAATGATAACTTTGCCTATGAGGTGAGACTCTTGGTGAAAGCATATTGTTGGGTCTTGTTTTTTAATCCAATCTGCCCATGTGTTTGATTAATTAGTTTAGGTCATTAATATTCAACATTATTACTGAGATATGACTTTTTTCCCAGTCATTTTGGTTTATTTCTGGCTTTTAATTTGATTTAATTTTTCTCTTGACTATTCATTTAGTGACTCTTTTGCTTCAGGGAACTCTAGTCTTCCTTTCCTGCATTTTAAGAATCACTCCATCTTGGTCTACTTTGAGAAAAAGGAAACTGAAAGCAGTAATGTCTGGACACCTCAGGCACTCGGTAAGCTCCCTCAGTGTGCACACCAAGACCCTTGATTCAACACATCTGGTTCCACTCTGTGGGAATATCTAGTCCCTTTTTGTGGGGATATCTGTGGTCCATTGGTGTATAAGTCATGTTTAAGTGGTAGTTGGGAACTTGAAATTTCTCTCATCTGGTGTGTCTGTTTTAAAGGTTTCCCTCTGTTGGCCATGGTTTGGGGATCCTCTTTGTCTGTCTCTAGGATTTTTTTGTTTGCTTTTCTTTCTGGTCCCTTAAGACATGGGAAATACTGTGTTGATTCTATAGATTGTTTCTTGGGAAAGATCTTGGCTGAATGGGCCACCTATAGGTATAAACCTGTAAAACCAGTAAAAAACCTGTATAAACCAGTAAAAAAACATGACATTTTACTGTAACACTGTGCTCTTTAAATGGTTTTCTGTATTATTACAATCTTGCACTTGGGATTTGGTCTGTCCAAGGTAAAATAAAAGATTCTGTATGTACAGGCATGTATGCAGTTATGTAATAAATATTAACAGGCAGAAACCAAGTTGAATGGTAAAAGGTGCTCCCTCTAATGTGTGAGTATAGCAGGACAAAAATGTAGGATTTATTTATTTTTCTTTCCAAACCAGTGCTAACAGTCTGAGTACTACTTCTCAGTCTTGCCCCAGGCAACTGCAAATCATATTTCTGTGGGTCAGGGACACAGTCCTGATATAAAGGAGAAAAAAGAAAATTTCAGGAAATCTGTCTGGTCTGTAGAGAAATAGACAAGGAGAATATAGCCTCTGCCCAACTTTCCAGACACTCTTTGCACATGAGAATAAAACCAGAGTTTGAGAACAAGGCTCAGTTTTCAGCTTCTTCAGATGAATGAATCTATATAAACAATAAACCTGGGTTTTCTTTCTGGGTTCTTGTCCCTTGGATTTGAAGAATGAAACTCATGGATGGTGGCAGAGGACAAAAACAAAAGAAATATAATTAGTTTTGAATGAAAGGAAAAAAAATAGATGAATCTCCCTGTGACGTGAGGGGGAAATATTTGGAAAGCTTCTCCACTTGAGTATACTAGATCAGAAATTAGGTTTTGACAAAGACACAAAGAGGCTTGTCAGAGTTCATGTTCAATAGATATTAAAAGTGTAAAGGTTAATTTTTGGAATCTATTCTGTACAGTTGTTGGGAAGGTACCATGGATGTTGACTTGACCCATAACTTTCTATTTGGCTGTGTACTTTTAGTTCTTATGTCTGGATTTTTGTAACTTCCACTTGGGTCCAAACCCCATTTTAATTTTCCTGCCACTCTGGGTCAAAGAAGTGGACTGGAATTCTTAATCTCACAAGATTGCCTTTACATTTAAATAAAACCTATCTGGGGCCCATTATATTCATTGATGATTAGCTAAACTGTCTTAATGGGGATGGAAGATGAAAACTTCCATTCACAAAAAAATGAAACAATGGGTTCTAATATTATTAGATTATAATGTGAGGACAAAATTGTCTCCTGTAATTCTCCTGCCGTATTTGATCAGGGGACAATTCTGGATGCAAGCCTTTCCTCTTGCCCACACAGCTAAAATACAAAGGTCTCCCTCAGTACCTATGAATTCAAACACCTGTCTTTTGGCCTGCTGATTTCTGAAGAAAGAGGTTCCTAATAATTTCTGTGACCTTCACTAGACAGTACCTTTATATACAAAAGTATGTAAAGAGAGAGTCTCTGGGTATAACTAACAATGGGGAACTCACTTAGAGTGGATGGCATTATGATGATTGTAAGGGAGACTAATAAAACAATAAACTGTGTTACAACCACTTGAGTGTGAATTGGAAAAAAAAAGAAATTTAAGGCACAGATTTTAAATTTGCCAAACTGTCTAATCCCTTTGCTGGGATAAAATTTGTTGTGTAAATTAAATGTACAGATAACATACTCACACCAAAATTAAAAATTTCAAGTGCAAGTATCTTCCAGGAAAAGGAAACAGAAACTGCTCTGCTGGAGGTCTACTAGAAGTGAGAAAGACCTTTTAAGAAAAAGTCTCCCTGGGGAAATTGATCAATGTTCTCTTAACCAAGATTAGTTTCAGGAGGGAATAACTTGCCCCAGGGGGAAAAATAGCAGCTCAATTTATAATAGCTAGATTGTGGAACCAACCTATATGCCCTTCAACAAAAGATTAGATGAATAAACTGTGGTATATATACACAATGGAATATTATACAGTCATAAAGAGGAATAATATTATGACATTTGCAGATAAATGGATGCAATTGGAGAATATTAAGTGAAACAAGCCAACCTCAAAAAACCAAAGGCAGAATATTTTCCCTGATAAGTGGATGATGATACAAAATGGGGGTGGTGGGGTGGTAGGTGAGAGAAGAATGGAGGAACTTTAGATTACATAGAGGAAAATGAGAGGGAGGGGGTATAAAAATGGTTGAATGAGACAGACATCATTACCCTATGTACATGTATGATGGCACAAATGGTATAAATCTACATTGTGCACAACCATAGAAACAAAAATAGGTGCCCTTTTTGTGTACAATGAATCACAATGGTGTCTATGAAAATAAAAAAATAATAATAAAAGAAGAGGCACTCATTCTCTTCTGGACATTTTTTTTAAATTGTAAAATGAGTCTGCTTTGCCAGATATCCTACTCTGCCGTTTTTGCCTGTTAAAAAACCTCACACTGATGAATACCAATCTGTGCAAGATTTGACAGCTATAAAATATTAAAGTATGATGTCAATTGCTTTTAGGATTTTTCTTTGTCAGAGAAGCAGATGACTTAAGATTTTGACGAGGCTTGGTTTTCATGAATAACCTAAATATACCTGACTAGAAATATGTATACATCTGAAATTAAATATATTTGTCTGAGCCTTATCTAAATATTCTATAAAATTTTAAAAATAAATGTTTATGTAGTTTAACCAGTAAGTGCTTTCTTTTATACCTTACACCTGGCATAGGGCAACAATGCCATTAAAACTTACCTGTATCTGTCTTCTTTGACTAAGTCTAATTTGAATTATTAACTCTGTTCCCTAAATGTATAAGAGATTTAAGGTTATCACTTATTTTTACTAGTACTGCTAAACTCTGCAAGGCTGTAAGTATTTTTGGATTCTGAATTTTACTCTGAAAATTAAACCTACCTAATTTAAGGACATCTATATAATGGTGATAATATTTGCAATGTATAAAACCACTCTCCCACCCACCAGGTACAACCATTTTCCCACCTCCCCACCACCTGTCAATCTGCGCTCTGCCCGCCTCTTACATTACAGGAATTTCTGGCTTACGCTGCCACCATCTTTCTGCCTCCCACGTTACGTCCTAACATGCTATTGGTTCATCAGTCAGCCTGCAAGAATTTTCCTCTGCAATTAGTTCCTTCCAGCCCACGAAATTCCAATATCTGGGAGAAGCCATATGCCATCTTTCTCTTTTTTCCTTTCTTTTCGCCCTGAGTGGACATGAATCATCCACATAAATAAAGTCTCTTGCATGAGATCTCGTGTATGTGGAGCATATTTTCTGGGAGCTATCGGCAAGTTACAACTGAGCTAGCGACCCCTAACAATATTAGTTCTTTGAATATTAAATATATTCATGTTCTTCTAAGATATATATTATAAATATAAAGATTGGAAGAGTACTTTACTAAGCTGGTGTTCTCCAAACTAAATTTGTCTAAATTGGTAATTTTAAATCATCTAGAAATAAAAAAAAATTAATTGGAAATTTATATCATTTAATATTCTATAACTGAACCTGTTATCAATAAGATGTATATAAAATTTTATGCTACTTTTTACACTGGGGTAAAAATTTAAATGTATTTTAAAAAGATAATGAGAGCCTGATCTATTTAAAGGCAGATTTTGTAAAACATGCAAACATTTTTGCCACTTTCCAACAAAAAAGGATCCAAAATCTCTTTAGCTTTCCTTTGATTCATGTTTCAGGTGTAATGTTGTATTGTTATTTGTAAAGAGCCCAACCTAACCTGAGATAAGTCTTTGCCTCCCACCTTACTCCACATTAGAATGGCTCCCAAATAGGTTAGACTTGTGCTCATTTAAAATTGTGTTCAAAAGATTGATTTTTGTTTTAAAGATTACTGTTGTCTCAAAATAAACAGGAGATATAACAAAGTAAGGTTTGGGATTATAAAAAAGTTTTGTTTCTTGGACCATAGCTATTATAAAAACAATGCATTTTTGCTATTGCTAATTTCATTTTGTATTTTCCTTATAAACTTTAATTGTTACGTGTTAGTACTTTACAGAAGTGTAACTTCTAATATAACAACACGAGTTAATTTGAGGTAATGGGTAATCATCTACAGAGGACAGAATGGATGTGATACTTCCACTAGTAATACTGACCCCAATTAAAGGGAAGGGGTAAATGACTGTAGAATTAGAGATATCAAAGTTATAACATGTTACTCTTTCCATTAGACTTGTGAAACTGCCTTGCTGGAGGTTTAAAAACAAAAAACTTGGAGACCAAAATCAAGGAAGTAAAAGGACCAAGGAAAAAGCTCCCAATACTTAGCCCTTGCCTGTAGAGGTCAGCAAGAATCCACAGAATGATAGGGGGGACTCCTCTAAGGACTCTGAAATTCTGATGAGTTACCTGATCTGCCAATCAGAAAGATCAAGAGGTCTCTAGAGAACAAAAAGCCAGCTCATGGTGCACCTTCTGCAAAGAAGAGGGTCATTGGAGACATAATTGTCCCTGATATTTCCAAGGGAAGTCACATTTGGTCATCCAAACACTGACCTGATCCATCCTGGCACATGGCACCACTGGTAGAGGAAAGGTAAAGAAGTCAGGAGGCTTCACATGCATCTTCAAGTGTGATCTCTGAGGAATCTCAGCTCATTCATAAGAATAGATATGAACAAGGTCAGTTTTGACTAGCTTGGTCTTAAACACCTGGCAGGAGAGTACAGCCTTAGCAGTCCTACATGGACAATTCAAATGAAAAACAAAGTTATTTTTTTTTTTTTTACTATAACTTAAGATGTACACTTGTGAGAGCCCTACCAAAAGTAAGAAGAGCTGAAGGCAGTAAAGAAAGGGTTTTTACTGTAAGCAAAAAAAGACAAGAGGCAGACCTCAGTGGATTCAGAGAAGAGTTTATTCCTTCATAGACTTAGGCACTGTGGGGATTCACTTTCCACATGGGAAAATGGCCATCAACTACAGATGAGATTTTGGTTTTATAGGGCACAATGATGTAATTGGAAACAGTGTACATGAAGTTTTGACCATCAGGGGCTAGATTTACGGGTTAAAACTTTAATTTAGGAGGGTATTTGTAAAAAGTATGAAACTCATTGTTGTCTGGAAGCATAAGAGTCTGGATCCTGAGGAATGAGTACTCAAATATTGCCCATTATCATTTAGAACTAATTTGCCATGGGAGAAGATCAAGATTTAGGACCCAGCATTCAGTATCCACCCCTTTGCCCCAGGGTCCACTGTTGTTAGGAAAGAATGCCCTGGGAGAGGATTAATGTTTGATCAATTTCCCATCCCTCCTTCCAAGTCACACTGTTCTTCCATTATCTTGGGGAGCTGTCTTACAGGACTATTATTTTCCATAATCCTTCAATACTTCCCACATAATTCTGAGCAACTGTTTGTAAGAAAATGTAGCCATCTGTGTGAGTCAAACCTGTTTCTATGTGTCTTACCATATCAGGTTAACACAAACCCAAGGTACACTTACATCACAGACAAACCTACAAAGCTTCTCAGGTGGTGCATCCAGCCCTGTACTTTCTGTTAGGCCCTCCCATCTTAAAGCAGGGAATAGGAAGGGCTGTCAGGGGTGGGAGGATAGGAAGGCAGCTGCACCTGAGAAGAGTAAGTGTGCAAACATGGTTCCTGTTGTTCACACTCTCTTGTCCTAGCAACAAAATTGGGTCAAAGAAGAGGCACAAGAGCAGATAAAAGCCCTCCATAGTCAGGAGTAGAGCCTGACTTGAATTCAATATTCACATGCTATTTCTCTTCACACCTCCTCAGTTACCTTCCCAGTGGACACTTTAAAGCATCAAAAAAGATAGGTCTTCTTGTCTTTACAAGCAGATTAGTCTTCCTATGAGAAGAAAATGGCCTGTCACCACTTTATGAGCAGTCCTCTGCCTGATTGGTTTTAGGGCCTGTGACCAGAGGTCTGCCAACTCTCAGGACTCAGAATTGTGGGAAGATAATCAGCTTACCCTGAAAAGTTCTAAAGGACTGTCCTGCCACAGTACCATGACCATTGCTCCCTCTAGTCAAAGCCCTTGGATGCATAGACTTCCTGGACACCTCACTACAATCAACCTCAGGACACTGAAACTTCAGGGACTATGATGGGACCCAGAGAAGCAGGGAGACTGACTGCAGAGTGCCACTATGTGCCAGGGGGTAAGTGCATTCCTGCCATCTAGTGGTCATGAGGGACAACAGTGGGGATCTGTTCACCATGACCCAGGATCTTCCATATAAAAAAGATGTGATCCTTCAAACTCATTCTCAATAGTGGTCACAGAGCAGCAACATGATTTCCAGAACTTATTAAACAATAAATTGGTTTTTGCTTTCACCTCCAGAGAAGTGAAAGTCAAAACATTTACAGGGCTTTGACTATTAGGTTTAGCTCTGTTTGAAGGTGTTAAAAGGAACACTGGAACAATATTCCCTGGACTCCTCAGCACTAAGGAACTATGAGCATAGCTTCTTGTATCTCAGAATCTGTGCACCCTGGTTGTAACTGGATAATACTGGATACCTGTCTGCTGGGGGTCAGTGAGTGAGGTTATCATAAAAAGTCTCTTTACAAAGTGGTGAAAAAGATTCTGTTCTTGGATGAGAGACCAAAACAAGGCATAAGTATTTAGCCCCAAGTGTGCACCTGGAGGGATCATGAAAATTAGGATTCCTGAGTCACCCTGAGTCAGACATTGCAGGTCTGGGGTGTGGCCTGAGAATCTGCATTGCTGTCAATTTCTCTGGTGAAACAGATGCTGGTTGGGAACACAACCTGAACCCTAGTGTGACTTAGGCTGAACTGCTAAAGGACAGGAGCAAAGGACCTTTAAATGTTTATCCAAGAAAAGAAAATGAGTTGCTAAGAGCTAAACTCTGGTTAGCACTTCCCAGCTCAATCTCAACTGATAGCTAATACCTCCAGGTTAGAAGAATGACAAGTTCCAACACAAGTAATTATCCCCTGAGGTTACCCTTTTCTGCCTTTGGGAACATCCACAGAAATAAAGGAGGTGGGTGGGTGTCCATCAAAAAGCAAAATATTCCTACACTCAGGAGCACCAGCTCTAGGTCCCAGCTCCTCTCTTGAGGAGTCTACTATCTCTGTTATTTCTTTTAAATAAAAATTGTTTTCTATGCATGCCTTGGCTCACTTAGTTGTCAATCTTCAACACCAGGTGACCCAAACCTGATTTCCCATATCAATAGTGGACAAATAGCTTTGAGTGGTGAGAACCCTATTCTAATTAAGAGAATTATTTTTTAAAGTGGGCCCATTGTGATGACCCCCAAATGTTTTCTTTTCCAAGAAGCAATTTACCTGCATCCCTGTCTGGCCTAAGTGGATGGGCTATACGGCACATTCCTCAGCAAATTCCCTATATTCTGCAGGAAAAATGCAGGCCTGAAATAATGTTTGTAAGAGGGACTCAAGTTACTCTGAAGAGGGAGACTTTTGTGACCCTTTTCACAGATCAGATCCTGAAACTCAGGGTGATAAAGATAATCTTTAAGAATTTATGGTTAGGAATCCAATTAGAAACAGCATGGACCAATGTGACCTAGAATTGTCATTGGCAGTTGGGACATGAAAGTCTGGTGTCATCCAGCTGTCAGTCAAAAGTCAAAAGGTGAACCTGGGCAGGGCTCTCATGAAACTTCCCTGAGATCCTCCAATAAAACTAGAGTGCAGGAGAGGAACACTTCTCTGTCCTCTCTGAGAGAATACAATCTCTCTTGAGAGTGTCCCCTTTCCCTTGTACTAGCACTTCAATAAACTCACATCTGTTACTTTGAGTGACGTGACTGAAATCTTTCTAATTTGATTGCAAGAATTGGGATTTGAAGGTGGACCTTTGCAGAAGGAAACTTAGTTTCCCAGAAGTCACCAGTCCTGTAAACAATAAATATTTTAAAAAATTCTCAAGATTTGCATTGATCTTACTTCAGCTACATTGTCAAGCTTTCTGGCTTTTCCAACTCTTCAGGAAAACTTGAAAGGAGAAAGTATAATATAGAGCTAAACACCAGGACTGTCTTTCTCCTCCACATAGTGGATGCCCCAGTTGATATAGTTCTTAATATGCATTGTAGATCTATTGAAATATGATTTGCTTGAAAACAGAACAAATAGTTTTTACAAACATGCCTACTGAGAAAGTGCTACATATAATACAGAAAAAAAGCAAGCATATTCAGAGTCCATTTATCCATTGGACACAATAGGCACAGTGCCTACATCCTGTAGAAATGTATTATTTTGAAATCTAAAGAAAAATAAATGAATATAATATGTCCTGGATTATATTCATCTTCATACAAGCCACTAGAACAACTTAAATTTTAACCTTCTTTGCATAGGGAGAAGCATATGAAAGCAGAAGCAAGTCTTTAGGACTCTTGAAAGATGTGCTCCAAAACGTGGCCAGAATTAAGTCATTCTCAATGCTTGTATGGATTTAATTTCTCTTTGCCACATTTTTATTAGTGCATTATAGTTGTACATAATGCTCAGATTTGTTGTATATTTGTACATGAACACAATCAAACACTATTATTTAACCAATATGATTCCCCAGCACTTCCCCGCTCCCTCCCCACTTGGTCCTACCCTTTGGTTCCTTTCCTTAACTGATCTCCCTTTGATTTTTAGGATATCCACCCCAGCTTTGTTTTTCTTTTTTCCCTCCGTAGCTTCCCTTGGGAGACATCTAACCCTTCACCTTTTCAGTTTGACTTATTTTACTTACCATGGTTGTCTCTAGTTCCATGTGTTTTCCTGCAAATTACACAATTTCATTTTTCTTTATGGCTGAATAAAAATCAATTGTATATCTCTACCACATTTTCTTTATCCATCCATCAGTCTATGGACACCTAGGCCAGTTCCATAGTTTAGCAATTGTGAGTTGTGCCACTATAAATATGGAATAAGTATGTATCCCTGTAAGATGATGACTTTAATTCTTCAAGATAAATATCAAAGAGTGGTATACTTGGGTCATAACGTCGCTCCATGCCTTGTCTTTTGAGGAGATTCCATACAGATTTCCATAATAGTTACACTAATTTTCAGTCCCATCAATAGTGTAAAAGTGTTCATTTTTCTCCATATCCTCTCCAGCATCTATTATTTGTGTTCTTGATGAATGCCATTCTGACTGATGTGAGATAAAATATCAGTGTAGTTTTGATTTACATTTCCCTAATTACTAATGATGTTGAACATATTTCCATATATATTTTTTGTCATTTGTATTTATTCTTTTGAGAAGTGTCTGTTTAGTTTACTTGCCTATTGATTAATTAGGTAATTGGATTTTTTGGATAGTTATTCTTCTGTTTTTTCTTGTTACCATTCTCTTGTCCCTTTATTACTACAAATGAAAGGGAATTCAGAAAAACAGTAGGTCAGTAAGCACTCTTGTTTTCAAGTGAAAGAAAATCAACTCAAACTAACATAGACAAAGGTGGGGACAGTGTTTTGTTTGATAACCCTCGGGGTAGTTCTGACTGCAGGCACAACTGGTTTCAGTGATGTATATTTTTTTCATTTCTTCCTTTTTCCATTTTCTGGCCTCCTCTGTGACTATGAGATGGCATTAAGCTTTCCATGCTCAACTCCTATGAGCCATTGAAGGACCTCTGAAAGTGTCTGTGTGGACCAGTTCAAGCCAACTTGGCAGACTGTGTTTTCTTCTTCAATGGGTTTCCAAGCTCTGATTTCTTAAACTATGTCATCTTCCCACCTCAGCCAACATAGGGTGAAATGTAGAGGAAGGATCCCAGGAAAAATCAGGAGTTTCTTCTGGAAGAAGAGAAAATAGACACTAGAGACACATAAAAACATGCTGGGCAGATTCCCCTGCTGTGACGAATGTGGCCAAATTTTCACTTCAAGTGAGGGGCAAAAGGGGATAAGAAATCAAGATTCACACAGATTTTGAAGATTACACTGGGATAAAGTGGAGCCCTGCTCTCTGATGGAAATGTAGATCTAAACAGTTATACCAGCAATCCTTATTTATATGCATCTCGTTATTAAGTTAATGACTATGAAACCATTATTCTCTGTATTCAGGAAAGTCACAGAAACTAGGACTTCTAAGTAGCTTTTCCTCAGTTGCAATCCACAGTTGCAAAGTTTAATGCTAGGAACTATGTGTTTGCTCTCAAGAAAGTACATTGTTAAAAGTTATTCTAAAGTGGGCAGACACAGGAGAAGTGGAGCATGAAATATTGTGGTTTTCTATCATAAAAATGTCTTCCTTCCCAGGAGCTATAAGCCTGAGATCAAGATCAGAGTTGATAGGACTCTTACACAGACTCCTCATGCAGGGCATTGCCACAGCAGCAATCCAGCATCCTGTGCCCTTGTGTAGAAACATTCCCAGGCACCAGGCATGCCACAACCATGAGGTCATCAGAGACCCCCAATCTCAGTCACTGTTATCCCATTGTCTGTCGCTGTTTCCCACACTCCCCTCTGATCTGCAGGGGAATAGCTGACTACACCACATAGCTGGGAAGCCTCCATGTCAGCTCATGGCACTGTCAAAAAACCCAGGTATCAGGACATCCCCACTTCAGAGATGAGGATATCAGGGTTCAGAGGGTGTTAGACTTATTTCCCAAGGCCACTGGTCTTGACAGTGGTAGAGCCAGAACATAAAGACAAATCCAGTCTCCAAAGGTATGTTTTAAATTATTCTTGGTCTACCAGTTCACTAATAGTCTCTCTGAGGTAAAAAAAAAAATTATTATAGACCTTGAGAAGGAAAAGGGGAATCAGAAAGAATGAAGACTCGGGTTTGATCCCCAGCACCCCCCCCAAAAAAAAAGAATGAAGACTCCATGATTGCACCTCATAGAGGCTCCACACCAGTCAGTTTGAGGCTGAGTTTGGAAGACTTCCTGTCTGCTCACATCTTCTAGTTGTTCCCACATATATTTATTTCCACATTGCCTTTGTAATTTTTGTATTTGAGTTATTTTTTGTTTACTTATTTTTCTTAAGTCACCTTGCCTCTTATACTTACAAAAATGTATTTAAAACCTCAGTGGTTTATGGCAGTTTTCAATAAAAATGAGTATCATTTGCCCCAAATAAAAATTGACTTCAAAATCCCATAGAACTACTAAAATTAATTACCAGTCATATGTGCACTGTTCAAAGACATTCATCTGAGGCAGGGTCTTCAAACTCAGCTTGGAGTATTGGAGCTACAGGGTCACACCAGAACACAAATGACCCTTGTACTCTTCTGCCACATGCAGTTATCTAGGAACTCCTTCAATCTCCATTGCACTCTGAGAGCAAGATGAGGGAAGTCCCAACTTCCCTCAACCAGAAGGACAGGAAGATATACTACCCCAAATGTAGTCAAGTTCACACACTTCAAAACTAGGTTCCTGGTTCAGGTCACTTCAACCTTAGTTTCCAACCAATACCCTTTTAGATGTGATCTAATTCAGGGATCATGGTTCTTTCCAGCAACTTCTTTCCTGACCATTGAGTCATGTCATAACTCCCAATTTAACTATTCTGTGATTATTGCTTTAAACTGCTCTAGGAAGAAGAAATCAAGTTTGCAGAGTGTCCCTAGGAATTAGGGCATTACTAGGCTGAGCAGTCACATCTTTTCCCACTGTCCTACTGTCCATCTGCTTCTCAAATGTCTGCCAGAGACCAATCTCCATGGAAGAACAGAGGAGACACCAAAGGAAAAAAGGGCATTTGAGAACATGGACAAAAATGCCCTCGGTGTACAGAGAAGCACGTCAACCCTGAGGGCCATTGTCTCCCCTCTTGCACAACCAGCTGGGTCACAGCTATATTGAATCAATATCCCCTGACTCCTGGCACATATTTATTATTTATTCAACTGAAAATATGTCTACCACAAATTACATTGAGCTCCTATCTCCAAGGACAGATTATTAACCCTTCACTCTAGAATATTCTAGTTTCTATAATATGACAATGAAGTCACAATGATATTCTCTCACCTGGGAGTTTAACAACATGATCTGCTAGACTCTAATGATTCTATAGAAACAGAAATCACAGGTTTGGATCACATGAAATTATCTAAAAAACCCCACCCACCCCACCCTCCTCCTGAAGACTCCAAGACTTTCCACCCTGTGAATGGGAAAGGCTTTATGTGATCTCTTAAACCAGATACTGCACATGGACAAAATTTTATGTTACTTAGAAAGAACTATGGAATCATTGTGTCTTTCAGGAGTCAGACTGTGGCCTGTGCCCTTTTCTCTCACAGTCAGCTACTCTACTACCTGTTGATCAGTCCTATTTTACAACTGAGCTTCAGTCTGGCTACCTCTGGGTCCTCTTCCAGTGTTTGTGGGGGATAACCAATAGGGGAGGCTGCTTCACACCATCCAAGACTCAGCACAACTGCATCAGGAAGAGAGCTGAGTAGGGGAAAGTGACACAGTCTAAGGGGACAAAGGTCTAGACCTTTAAAGGGCTGAGCTTGTGCCAAGGAAACAGGATTCCAAGGAACACTGGTCTTGTTGGAAAGGGATGGGAGACAACAGAATTCTTTCCCCAAACAGAAATCCTCTACATTCACTCTGGTTTTACTATTTTGGGAAAGATCTTTAAATTTTACAGATTATTTCCATACTAGCTAAGACCTAGAGGAACCTAAATATTCAAGAGGAGCAATATGGCTGAATCAATTGTTACATTGTTCCACAACTCTTATACTGATTTAAGGATGATAGTTAAAAAATATGGTGGTTTATGTAACTCAGAAAATACTCAAATGTAAAAAAAAATAAAAAATTGCATGTATGAAGAAATTACTACTGTGCCATCTGATGATGTACTTGCTGTGGAAAAGGTCTCAAACATATTCAACTATAGTGCTGCTAGTAAACTTGTGGGGTGGTGTGCAGAAATATAGAGATATGTGATATGATTAGATTCACTGACCCCACTTAGAGTCTCAGCGCTGCCTGGGACACCCAACTCTCTCCTGCAAACCCTATGCAGCTGCCACTGGGAACTAATGTTAGGAAGCTCATCTAGGTGTGCCTAACCTGTCCTTCACTATGGAAGGTGTCAAGCTAAGAATAATGGCACTGGATATTGCAGAATCCAAGTCATCTTGAGGGTTTTTCCCCTAAATATTCAGAATTGAAATGAACATTTACATAGGACTGAATGTGTCAGTGTTGTCTGGGCATTGGGTCTTGACCCTGACCTCAGGGAATTTACCATCCAGGGTGAATATTCACAAGTGAACCTTTTCCTTCTGGCTGGTCCTCTAGCATTTTAAGGGAAAATTCAAGGGTGCCAGACTATGTTGCCAGCCACTGCTGCCATTCTCTGAGCCTTTTTCTCTCTCTCCCTGTTGCCTAAACCCCATCAGCAGGACTCCTCAAGGAAGTTCCTTTATAAGCACTGTTGAAATTCAAATGTTGATATGCTGCTTGTTACCACTAGGATAAAACTAGAGCCCTGGACCCCTTATTGTCATTACTTCTTGTTAAGACTGACCCTTGCACTGGCTAGAAAATCCTAGGGGACTGTGGGACATGTCAGACATGTCCAAGAGTCTGTGCCAGCCTTCAACTCAGCACCTAGCCCAATGTGCCCAGAAAGAATGGATGCAAAATTAAACCTCAATTAGCCAACAGTGTACCGGCCTCAAGTTGTGACTTCCAGAGGGACATGGCAAGCCATGGCTGGGAGGACTTTGGGTACATTTGTTACCAGTTTAATTTTGGCTTAGCAAGGGAAATGCTCTTTCAGAAAATGGTCTTAGGGAAGTGGTCCATTCCTCATATTAAGACCTGAGGAACATGACGGGCAACCATTAGCTTACACTTCATGGGGGAATGTAGGGCTCCTGGTTCCAACATATTGTATTTTCTGTTGTACCTGTTGACTGTAATTTCTCTTCTTACCCCACATCCATTTTTCTCATTATCATGGGAAAGACAACTGTGTACTAGGCATCCATGAAATCCTGGGTATGTGCCTTAAACTTCCTAGTCAATCTTTCAAGATAAACATTTTTTTTAATTTCAAAAATGGAGCAATGTGACCTCTGACAGTCACATAATATCCTGACATGGCCTGGTTCATTCACATAATGCCCTCATTATAATCTATTACACTCTCTTAATACTCTTACTGTGGCCTCTTACACTGATATGCTACATTACTCTGGCCTCTGGCATTCACATAATATCTTTACTTGGCCTCTGACACTCACATAACACCCTCACCATGGCCTATCACACATAGCATTTTCACTGACTTCTGACACTCAACCAATGCCCTCACTGGGGCCTCTCATTCTCACATATTATGCTCAATGTGACATCTGACATTCACATAATACCCTACTGTGGCTTTTGACATTCACATAATACCCTCACTTGGCCTCTGACTCTCACAATTTATCCTCACTCTTATGTTGACATTTATACAATATCATCACTGTGACATTGACAGTCACATAATATCATTATATCCCTTGCCATTGACAAAATATACTCACTATGGCATCTGATGCTCTCAAATATACTTACAAAGTTCATGTATATTCATATATTTATTCAGAATAGACCCTGAGATTGAAAATGTTTCCTAACTCTAGCCTCTGACATTTAAAAATTATCCTCTCATTTACAAAATGTCTTTCACATATTACACTCACTGTCACATGAGTTAGTCACATAATACATTCAGTTTGACATCAAACACTCATATAATACCATGCTGTGGCCTCTGACACAGAATGTCCTCAATTGGTCTCTGACACTTACATTACTCCTTCATTGTTACCACTGACACATTATATCCCCATTGTGACCTCGGACACTCACATAATACCAAATTTGTGGCTTTCTACACACATATTATACTCAGTTAGGTCTTTGAATCTTACATAATACCTTAAATGTGGCCTATGACACTGATATAATATCCTCACTGGTGTCTGACACTGACATATCATTCTGAATTTTATACTCACATAATATAATCACTGTGAACTCTGACTCTCATACAATTTGCTCACTGTTATCTCTGACACTCACATATTACCATACTGGAACTTCTGATATAAAACCATCAAAGAGATCTATAAAACAAAAAAATATCCTCTTTCTTCCTGCTGCCTGAACCCCCTCAGCAACTTGGCCTCTGACATTGACATAATATTCTCACTGTGACCTCTGATCCTCACATATTATACACTTTGACCTCTGACATATAATTACCTCAGTATGACCACACTCATATAATACCCTCAATGTGACAACAGGCACTCAAATAATACCCTAAGTATAACAATTGTCACTGATAAAATATCCTAGTGTGACCTCTGAGCCTCAAAAAAATGCATTCACTGTGATTTCTCACACTCATATAATACCCTCAGTGTAACCTCAGATACTAATATAACACCTGCATGTGCTTTCTGACATATAATACCAAAAATGTGGCCTCTGATACTCAGAATATTCTCATTGGGGCTTGACACTCACCTAATACCTTCACTGTGCCTATTATCCATCACATAATACCTTCATTCTGCCCTCTGACAATTACAAAGTATCCTCAATTTGCTGTCTCACAATATTTTCACCAGACCTGTGACATTATATTTTTCTCACTGTGACTCAAACACCCATGATACCTTGATGTGGCCTCTGGCATTTATATAATGTCCTCAATTGTCCTCTGATACTGACATAATATCCTTACTGTTTTTGTGTCACTCACATAATACCCTTACTGTGGACTCTGATCACACAAAAAAAATCTCACTATGACCTCAGGCACACACATATTATTGTCACATGACCTCTGTCACCCACATGCCTCTGACATCACACTGACATGAACACAGGAAAGTCAGTATGATCTCAGACATATAGTAGTCTCCTGTGGCCACTGACACTCACATAATCCCCTCATTTTATCCTATGCCATTCAATTAATATCTTCACTTGACTGCTGAATACTCACATAATACCCTACTCTGTTCTCTGAAATTTACATAATACCCTCATTTTGACCTCTGACACTGACATAATATCATCACAGTGACATGTCTCACTCATATTATTTCTTTAGTGTGACCTGAAACACAATCCTGATACCCTCAATGTGTACTCTAATTGACATGATATCCTCACTGTGGCTTCTGATGCTCATATAATTATCACAGAATGACCTCAGACACAGACATAATACACTCACAGCATCCCCTGATGTATAATATCCTACCTGGGGCATCTGACACTGCAATGAAACTCTAACTGTGGCTTCTGGCACTCACAGAAATCCCTCACTCTGGTCTCTGACACTCCCATAATAGCATAACAGTGATCCCTAACACTATTACAATAACTCACTGGGCTTAGACACTACATAATATTTTAGCATGGCCTCTTAAACTAACATAAAGTACTCACTGTGACACTGAACACTCATTTACTATCCTCACTGTGTCCTATGACACTGACATAATATCCCATTTTGTCCTCTTACATTCATTTAATAATATGAATATGACCTGGGACAGTCAAATAATATTGTCAATTTGGCCTCTCCTCTGATACTCACGTAATATCCTCACTGTTGCATGTTACACACATTATATCCTCAGTGTGATCTCTGATGTTTATATGATAACTTCCATGTGGCCTCTGACATTCACACAATGTCCTCACTTGGCCTGTGACTCTAATGAAATACCCTCATCATAACCTGTTACAGGCATAAAATATCTGCACCATGGTCCCTGATGTTTAAAGTATTTTCTCATTATATCCTCTGACACATAATATCCTCACTTTTCCTGTGTCACTCACATAACATTCTGTGTGACCTCTAATACTCATATATTACCCCCACGGTGAACTCTCACAATCAAATGGTACCCTTACTGTGACCTTTACACTGACTTAGTACCCTCAGTGTGGTCTCAGATTATATCCTATGTGTGATGACTGACACTTACTTGATACACTCACTGTGGCTTGTGATGCTTCCATAATACCCTCATCATAACTTATGACTCTCACATTATAATCTCATTGTGACCACTGATGCTGACACAATATCCTCACTGTGGTCTCAGACACTCACATAATAACCTCTCTGGGACCTCTCACACTTATAATACTCTCAGTGTGACCTCTGACACTCATATTAATAACCTCATTGTGACCTCTGATTCAGATATAATATCCTTTCTGTGACTTCTGACTCTCAAACGTTCCCTCAAAATGGCCTCTGACACTCACCTAACACCTTCACTTTGTTTTTTGACACTCAAATATTATTCTCAATTTGTCCTGTCACTCACATAATACCTCACTGTGACCTCTGATACTCAGGTAGTAACCTCAGTTTTACCAATGATGCTCACCAAATACTCACACAGTGACCCCTGAAGCTCACATTATACCATCAACATGGCCTCTTATACTCACATAATAACCCCATAGTAACCTCTGACAATGAAAACATATCCTTCTTGTGACCTCTGTCACTTGAAAAATACCTTCAGTGTGACTTCAGGTACAATCATGATACTTTTACTGTGGCCTCTGAAACTGACATAATAACCTCACTTTTTTCTCTGATACTCATATCTCCTCATACTGGCTTCTGAAACTCAAATAAAACCCTAACATTGACATAACAACCTCACTATGACCACTGACACTGACATAATATAATAATTGCTTCCTACAATACTCACTTTACTTCCCTATGGTATGTGACACTCAGCGAATATCTTCACTGTGACTCTGATAGTCACAAAATAGCCTGACTTGATTTCTGACACTCAACAATATCCTCACTCTGACATCTCACACTCACAAAGTAAGCTCATTGTCACTTGTGAGATTCAAAAATATCCTCACTTGCCCTTTGACACTAATGTCATACCCTCAATGTGACATTTGACACATTATACCCCCACTCTGACGTCTGACACAAATATCCCCCATTGCCTCTATCACTGACATGATACCCTCATCTAACATCTCACACTCACAGATTACCCTCACTGTGACCGCTAATACTTATTACCCTCACTGTGGTCTATGACACTCATAAAATATAATTACTGTGGTCTCTGACAGACACATAACACCTTCCTTTGGCCTCTAACTCTGAAATAATATCTTCAGTGTGACCTCTGTTACTCACATAATAACCTCAGTGTGACCGCTCTCACACACATAATATTCTTACATGACTTGAGTCACTCACAGAATACCCTCAATGTGTCCCCTTCTGAGCCCTGTGACACTCAAATAATAATTTAGAATCTGACAGAATACCTTTGTGGCCACTCATACTCACATTATGTCCTCACTATGATCTTTGACACTCACATTATTTTCTGAAATGACTTTGGACACTTTCCTTTAACTTCACTGGTGCCTCTGATACTCACCTAATTTCCTCACTTGTTATGTGACACTCACATGTTATCCTCACTGTGAGTCTGATAGTCACATAATATCCTCACATGACCTCTGACACTCACATAATGTCCTCACTATGACCTCTTATAATCACAATATAACCTCACTGGGACCTCTGTTACTTATGTAATACCCTCATTTTGGATTATGGCATTCACAAAATTAGTGTCACTTGACCTCTGACACTAATGTAATATTCTCACTTTGACCACTGACATTCAAATAATAACCTATGATCTCAGACACTCATATTATGCATGCAATTTGACCTCTGACACAGACATTATATCCTTAATTGGCCTCTGACACAAAATCATTCATGCTACCTTTGACACATAATAACTATACTTTGACCTCTGGCACTCAAACAATACCCTTTCTGTCCCCTTTGATACT